>NC_091184.1:26428650-26493650 GCF_040958095.1 Procambarus clarkii | reverse complement strand
TCGGATAATGGTACTTTTTCACCTACGAGTCCAAAAGTGACCATTTCCAACTATTTTTATATTATAAACAACATAATTTGAATTGCCTTGCCACATACAATTATTAAATATGCAACTAGAAACCTCAACTTACCTTGTTGGTGTTCGTCTTCTTGATTGATGCCACACATCTTGAAGTTAAAAATTCTTAACAATTTACGTAACCTATACTAACACAACACTAAAATTAACACTTAAAATTATGTACAGTTCATTAAGCTAAGTTAGTTTTGACTGCCAGCTGCTGAAGCCTCACTGGTTGAGGGCATTTGGGTTGCCTGTGAGGCCTCACTTGTTGAAGGCGCTTGCTTGCACCTCACTTGTTGAAGCGCTTGCATGCCCTCACTTGTTGAAGGTGCTTGGCTTGCCTGTGACGCCTCACTTGTTAAAGGCGCTTGCTTGTGCCTCACTTGTTGAAAGCGCTTGGCTTGCCTGTGGCGCGTCACTTGTTGAAAGCGCTTGGCTTGCCTGTAATGCCTCACTTGTTGAAAGAGCTTGGCTTGCCTGTGGCGCCTCACTTGTTGAAGGCGCTTGGCTGCCTGTGACGCCTCACTTGTTGAACAACACGTAACTTGTCTTTAATTGCTAGGACAATCTTCTTCCTCTTAACACTTCCAGAACGATTGATGCTGCTACCAGACATATTCTTGGCCAAAAATGTTCAAAATTACTATGAAAATTAAGAAAGTTATTTAAAAAAATGTTTCACTAATGGCGCAACACTGTGAGGCCGCACTGGTTGAGGTGTATAACAGTGACTTGTCTTTAATTGTTAGGACAACTTTCTTCCTCTTAACACCTCCAGAACGATTGATGCTGCTACCAGGCATAGTCTTAGCCAAAAATGTTCAAAGTTACTATGAAAATAAAAAAGTTATTTAAAAAAATATTTCACTAATGGCGCAGCACTGTGTATAACACGAGGGACGACACACATGGGTTGACCAGTGTTGGACGAGCCCACTTGGGGTGGGGCAGCTATAGCGCGTTACGTAGGCCGCCAGGAGGAAAAAAATTCACAATATTTTTGAAGGAAACTTCAGCCTGTGCACAATGCTTTTAGGAAACTTATTTATTTGTTATTACATAATTACTAGTACTTATTTAATTTGTTTTTGGCTATGATTAATTGTTCTAAAATTAATGGTAATTCCTGTACCCAGGTGGTCCCTCCTGACGCACCCCTCCCACCCTCCCAACACCACCCACCCACCCCACCCCCTCCTCCACAGTGCGTCTAGAGCCAGAGACGGGATTAATACGGTATGGCCGTATTTTCATCCGGCCAAACCAGCTTTTATCCGGTTCCTGTGGCCATTTTGGCCGGATATTGTGATAACTTTATCCGATCACGATTTTGGCCGTATAAGGGCGTTTTCCGGATGTTTGAATCCCGGATAATCGCGGGGTTACAGTATATATATATATATATATATATATATATATATATATATATATATATATATATATATATATATATATATGTATATATATATATATATATATATATATATATATATATATATATTCCTTTGTGGTTGTTATTGACTCTCGTAGTGCCCTCATGGCTCTCGGGTCCTTTAAATAGGTTGAGTTTTGTTGGGTTCCCAGGCATATTGGTGTGTCTTTAAATGAGCGTGCGGATACTGCCGCCAAGGATCCCATCTCTTACTGGATATTACTCTTCGCGCTAAAGCGGCTTTTTTTTACTGATAAAGACGGCGACCGAGTGCCAGATTTGCTGCTCTTATCTTCTGGCACTATCTCTTTATAAGAGTTTGTGCAGTAGACGCAACAATGCACTATTCCAGGAACGATAATGGAGCGCGCGTCAGAACAGTCCGCACTCTATCGAACACACGAGGTGACTGGGGGCTGGGACCTCCCAATAGCCCAACAAGGGATGAGAAGGTTGCCAATGAGTGTATATTTACTCCTTATGCATACATCAATATTTACGACGTTATTACAAAAAATTTGACGTTTAGAACGTACGACGCAGTACCCTTGGCGCGCCACAGCCGCGGGGCACCGGATTCTGCACAATTACGCATGCAAATGTACCATAAATACTTTAATTTATATCATACTATTATCCGGTTTGCGCCAAAGTGTTGCCAGAACGTTGTAGTATTTTTATAAATATTTAAAAAATATTATATTTTTTCCGAATTTTTGCATTTTATATGGCCCCTAAGGCGAACGATATCAAGAGTATCCGAGTCACCAAGAATTCTATTGAGGGACAGGCGACCACGAGGGGCGGTCGGAAAGCAAGACACACGCTCGTCCTGGAAGTCAGGACATTCAAGAAGGACATGCACGACCGTAAGAGGGACAATGCAATTAGGACAATAAGGAGCAGGGCGGCGCTCCATCAAGTGACCATGGATTAAGCGAGCATGGCCAATACGCAACCTCGCCAGAGCTGTTTCCCATCGCCGGTTACGGTTGTAGGAGGACGGCCACGAGGAAACACAACATTTAAGAGTACGTAGTTTGTTACCAGTAACAGACGACAAAGAAGCCTGCCAACAAGTAAGGATGGAGGAATGGATAACCGGGTAAAAGTCGGAATATGGAATACCTTTACGAGAGATGGGATAAGAGCGGAGAGCTTCGAAGCTCTCCGCTCTCTGCCTGGGTGGACACCCATTTAGTATCTTTGTTTCCTCTGCTGAGATATGACTAAACCTAAGTCCTGACATATAAGACTAATACAGAGTTAAGAGTGTTCTGCATGTTAGCATAACAAGTAGCAAGAGGTAATCGTGATTAACAGTATCAAAGGCCTTTCTCAGGTCAATGAAAAGTCCAATTGGAAACTCATTTTTGTCAAGGGCAGAGTAAATTATATCAAGGAGACTAATAATTGCATCGTTGGTACTCTTTTGAGAGCGAAAGCCAAACTGACAGGGGCTAAGAATGTCGAATTTTACGAGATAGGAGTAGAGCTGTTTGTAGATAATTTTTTCAAATATTTTTGATAGTATGGGTAGGTTCGATATTGGTCTGTAGTTGTTTATGTCTGACGGATTACCTCCTTTATGAACTGGCGTTACTCTTGCGTTTTTAAGGATATCAGGGAAGGTATGACACTCAAGGGATTTGTTGAACAGCAGAGCTATAGGTGGCGCAAGGGCATGCATGCCCTTGCGCCACCTATGGGAGGCGCTCTTGTATACAATGGATGGGATTTCACTGATGTTCCCAGCTTTGGTTTTTAGTGAGTGTATGATGGACACAACATCTGACGGGCTGACTGGTGAGAGGAGAAGAGAGTTTGGATAGCTGCCTGAGAGATATGTGTTGATATGTGTCTGAGTCTGTGGGATTTTACTTGCAAGGTTAGCACCAATCGATGAAAAGAAGCTATTAAATTCATTCGCCATTTCTAAGTCAGATGACAGTGTAAGGCCATCCTTAGAGAGTGTTATCTGGTTGTGGGAGTGTTGTTTAGTTCCCAGGATGTTAGAGATGGTATTCCATGTGCTTTTCATGTTGCCTTTTGCTTCTTTGAATCTAGTCTCATAGTATGAAAGTTTTGCTTTTCTTATGATACTGGTAAGCACTGATGAGTACCTTTTAACTACTTCCATTGGAATTAGGCCACTCCTAAATTTCTTTTCGTATTCATGTTTTTTGTTGGTTGATTTAATTATGCCACTTGTGAGCCACGGGTTATTTTTTCTTTTATCAGTTACTTGTTTGGTAAGGAGGGGACAGTGAGTGTTGTAGAGGCTTAGAGTTTTGGAGAGAAAGAGGTTAGTTGATGAGTTTGTATCCTGTGAATTATTAAATTCAGATTCCCAGTTAATATTGTGAAGTGCATTAGAGAGATTGCCTAAAGCTGATTCACTATGTAGCCTGAATGAAAGTTTTTTGGTTTCTGGTGGTGATGTGTCAATGTTTGCTATGAGGAAAGTAGGATAGTGATCAGTTGTTCTGTCATAAATTACCCCAGATGTAAGGGGAGCTGTTATATTAGTCCAAAGGTGATCCAGGGTAGTGGCAGATGTTTGAGTGACTCGGGTGGGCTTGGTGATTGTGGGAATTTGCATACAGGAGTGCATGCTGTTACGGAAATAGTCAACTTGAGGGTTGTTTTCAACATTCAATAAAGAAATTCTGGAGGGCTTCTGTGCAAGGGTTAGGATGAGCTAGCCTAAGCATTTTTATACCAATTTGACAGTTATTTTCAGTAACACGATAAACAACGCTCGGAATATTAAGTTCCTTTCTCATATTAAGTATCTTTGTGGTACGAGGGCACCCAAGGATTATCCTCACGGCTTCGTTCTGCAATTTTTCAAGCCCTCCAAGCTTTCTTTCAGGATGCCTTAAAGTTAGTTTAGTTCATTTATTATGCACCCCATACCCATCTTGTGGGCGGTAGTGGAAAGGGTTGCAGAGGCACATAATGGGCTCAGGGACTGAACCCCACAATTCATTTAGCTAAGCAAGTTACAATCTTGATGAGCTAGTTACAAAATTCAGTATAAGTCGTCACATCAACAATGGGTTCGAGATCGATCACAAGTACAGTTTCTAAATTAAGCAACTGACATATGTGGAGAGCTAGTGTCACAATTGATATGTTTGTCCTGCACACCGCCCCCCATCCAGTGGGCAGCGGTGGATAGGTTACAATCACTTTGTTACTACTTACAGTTAACAAACTGGGGATATTTGGCTAAAATTTCTGGTACCAGATCATTTTGAATGAAATATTGACACATCGTTGGTACATTGGTTATAGAATTGTCTCTGAATTCACTATCACATAGTGACGGAGGGTGTGCAAATAATTTTGTTGACAGTTAACATTTGGTCAGGTCTACATCGGCAGATAATGAGAATTCCCAGAAATACTTGTAACCGAGTCTAAGCCGAGCAGTAGTAACATCTAGAAGTCTGCTGATTTTATTGGATGAACCATAGATGTGTCGCTCCTCTTGCATAATAGTATTGAACGAAAGTTAATCTCCCCAAACACTTTCGCGTTTTGGGCAAGTTACCCCTCCACTCTCTCCATTTTTTTTTGGACATTCCCTGGTAGTGAGCGGAAATACTGAAAAGTGTATACTCTTTTCAACTTTGTCACCTTAATTCTCGTCCTATGTCTTTCATTTTGGTATCAATGCGTTCGCAATAGAATTCCCAACAGAACTATGTGCATATAATGTCAAAGACAGCAGCGCGCTCCACCCGCCGACAAGATGAATGTAGGCCAAGGGTACCAGAAAAAGAAAGCTGAGCCACCCTCAGGCAACTCTCATTACATTAGAGAGCGTGATAATACTGAAAAGTGTATACCCTTTTCAACTTTGTTACCTCAATTCTCATCCTAGGTTTTTCAATTTAGCATCAATGTGTTCGCAATAGAATTCTCTACAGGACTAAAGGCATATAAACTCCAAAAGCCCGGCTTACCATCCGCAACAAACAGAGAAAGCGAGAGCGTGTTACCAGGGAGCGCACAAGAGCGATAAAATGTATACACTCTTTTCATTCTGGTCACCTCAATTGTCATCCTAGGTCTTTCATTTTGGTATCAATGTGTTCGCAATAGAATTTCCAACCGGAATATATGCATGAAATGTCAAAAACAGCAGCGTGCTCCACCCGCTGACGTGATGAAAGCACGGCGGACCATCCGCACAAAACAGAGAAAGTGAGAGAAAGTAACCCGGGAGCACTCTAGTGCAATGTAATGTGAACACTCTTTTCACTTTGGTTACCTCAATTCTCGTCATATGTCTTTCATTTTGGTATCAATGTGTTCACAATTGTATCTGCTGGCATTTTACCCTTTGCTTGGATCTGAAGGGTTTTAGGCTCACCACGATGCAATCTGATAGTACCACACGTGTATATACCTATCTTCAAGCAGCAATTCACTCATTCAAACCGACTTATAATAGTTATCCATATATAAATGGTAATCTTTGTTCTACCTGTTAACCTGTCATATGAAGAAAGATTGTCAAAGCTTATATTACATTCTCTAGAAAAGCAAAGAATTAGGAGTGACATATGGTAGAGGTGCACAATGGGATGAATGGACATAACAAAGGGGACATTAATGGGGTATTAAAAGTAGCAACACAAGACAGAACTCGAAACAAAGTGTAAAAATTGGAAAAATTTAGATTTAGGAAAGAACTGCATGGGTAAATACACTGGGTTTGTACCTTAAGGTTCATGTATGCAATATTACAGAGTTCCAATTAACTCCCATGCATGCTGTTAATTTATGTTATGTTCATGTTTTTTTATGTTAAAATGTTTTTGTTGATTTGTTTGTATATTTTCATAAGTAAAGCATGCTTACCGTCTTATTCCAAGTTTTATGATAACTTTACAAGGTTTAAAACATAAAGTTCAATATATATTCTGGTTTTCACACAGGAATTATACGTTAATATAACATCATAATAACGTAATGATGTCGTGTAAATAACGTTATACTGACGTCATATATATGTTATATTTATGTTATAAGAACGTAAATTGGATAGCTTTACAGAAAGTAAACAAAAAAAACTAAATGTTGACTGAAAATTATTTATTCTTAAATATAAAGCATGAAAACATTATAATACCATAGCATTTACTATTATTTTTAAATTTTTACATAAATCTTAAAAAACTGTGTCTCAAGAATATATGTTTTTAGTTATATCCTTTGATTTTAAGAACGTCAGATATACGTATTTATGTCAAAAGTTACAGTATTACCTTTGTGGCACCATTTAAAAACGTCCACAAACGTTCTGTGTTTGCTGGGTATATATAACATTAATAATTTTGTAACTAGCGTCAAAAATTGTTATTTGCTTAGCTAAACAAACTAGAGAGTTCAGTTCCTGAACCCATTATGTGCCTCTGTAATCCTTTACACCACCGCCCACGGGATGGGTATCGGGTGCATAATAAAGAAAGAAATTGAAATAATAGGGGTATGAAATGTATCAACATAAAACATTAATGTTAGTGGCCATCAGGTAAAATCAGGTTATTATTTGTAAAGAATTTAAATGAGTTAAACTAAATACGAACTTAATAAATTTTGCTAACGCAAAAATATATTCCCGAGGTATTGTAATTGCAAATAAATATTTAATACAATTATTTGTAACATTTTTTTTATTTTAGATTTTCGTATTGCTTGATAATATATAATAGCGCTTAGATAATGCTAGAGCTGGACATTCTTTAGGCTCGTTGCATGTTGTGGTAGTCGCCGCCATTTTAAAACCGTATCCTGTTCAGCTCGGTCCGTCTAATTACCACAAGCTAACACAAGCTATACAAGCATCAGAAAGCTTCCTGGCAATACGTTAGTAATGAATAAATATGATATATTTACAATACAATACAATACAATTTTATTTAGGTAAGGTACATACATACAAAATTTTTTTACAAGGATTGTTTAACTTATAGGTATAGCTAGTACATACAATGCCTAAAGCCACTATTACGCAAAGCGTTTCGGGCATGATAAACTTAAATGACAAGCTTAATACTAATTGAACATAATGAGTAGAATGAAAACAAGAAATGAAAACATAGATGAAAAAGCAGCACAAATACAATTATGTCGACAAACAGCGCTCTTTAAAGAAAAAAACAGACATTGGTTGACAATAGAAGGGTAAGGTAGGTTACAGGGAATTTATTAGGTATAGCTTCGCTTTTAACTTAAACTGGTTGAGAGAGGTATAGTCTTTAACATGGTTGGGAAGGTCATTCCACATTCTGGGCCCCTTGATTTGTAGAGCATTTCTAGTTTGATTAAGTCGTACTCTAGGAATATCAAAACTGTATTTATTTCTAGTGTGATGCTCATGGGTTCTGATACAACCTTCTATGAAGCTTTTGAGATCAGGATTGGCATTATAGTTTAGCGTTTTATATATGTATAATACACATGAGAGAATGTGCAGTGACTTAATGTCTAACATATTCAGAGATTTAAGTAGGGGTACCGAGTGATGTCTGGGGCCAGAATTGGATATTGTACTAATAGCAGCTTTGTGTTGAGTAATTAGAGGACGTAAGTGATTTTGGGTAGTAGAGCCCCAAGCACAAATACCATAGTTGAGATATGGATAGATAAGGGAGTAATAGAGAGTCACCAGGGCAGGGCGTGGTACATAATATCTGATCTTAGAAAGAATGCCCACAGTTTTTGAAACTTTTTTTGATATGTTTAGAATGTGTCCCTGGAAATTAAGCTTGTGGTCAATGAGAATGCCAAGGAATTTGCCATCTAATTTGTTACAAATTTGGGTATTGTTTATTTTGAGATTTATTTGATTAGAGGATTTATTGCCAAACAGAATATAAAAGGTTTTGTCAATGTTAAGGGTGAGTTTGTTGGCAGTTAGCCACAGATGGACTTTATTTAGCTCAGTATTTACTGTGGCATTTAGAGCAAGGGGATCAGGACTGGAGTAAATGAAGGTTGTGTCGTCAGCAAATAGAATTGGTTTGAGGTGTTGGGAGGCATTTGGAAGGTCATTAATGTAGATGAGAAAGAGGAGAGGGCCAAGTATGCTGCCCTGGGGAACACCAATGTTGATGGGTAGGGTGGGAGAAATTGTGTTATTCACAGAAACATATTGGAGCCTGTCAGTAAGGTAGGATTTGAGGTATTGTAGGGAGTGTCCTCTGACTCCATAATGATGTAATTTAAGAAGAAGGTTTTGGTGGTTGACAGTGTCAAAAGCTTTACGCAGGTCCACAAACAACCCAACAGAGAACTCATTTTTATCAAGAGCTGTATGAATCGAGTTAAGCATACTAATAAGTGTATCGTTAATGCTTTTTTTGGGTCTGAAGCCATATTGGCAAGGGCTAAGTATATTGAGTTTGGCTAGATATGAGTAAAGCTGCTTATAGACTAGTTTTTCAAAAATTTTTGACAAGTTTGGCAGGATAGATATAGGTCTGTAGTCGTTAACATCTGTGAGATTACCACATTTGTGGACAGGCGTTACTCTCGCTTTTTTTAGCATATCTGGGAAGGTTTGGAGTTCAAGTGACTTGTTGAAGAGCAAAACAATAGCAGGGGCTAAAGATCTGGAGGCTTTTTTGTAAATTAAAGTTGGTATCTCCTCAAGGGCACCAGACTTGGTTTTAAGGGAAAGGATTATCTCATTGACGTCAGTGGAATTAATAGGCTTTAGGTACAGAGACTGTGGATAGTTACCTGAAAGATAGTCATTAATGTCTGTACTGGAAGATGGAATATCATTTGCAAGGGATGAACCAATGGAAGAGAAGAACCTATTGAACTCAGTAGCAGAATCAGAGGCTGAAAGCTGACCATCGTTATTAGACAGGAGAGTCGGTTTGTTATTTAAAGACTTCTTTGATCCCAATATTTGAGAAATTGTTCTCCAAGTTTGTTTAATGTTGCTCTTTATTTGGGTAAATTTTAGTAAATTTTAGTAAATTTTAAATTCAAATTTTAAATAAAGCTGACCATCGTTATTAGACAGGAGAGTCGGTTTGTTATTTAAAGACTTCTTTGATCCCAATATTTGAGAAATTGTTCTCCAAGTTTGTTTAATGTTGCTCTTTATTTGGGTAAATTTATCTTCGTAGTATTTAGTTTTGGCTCGTCTAATTATTCTAGACAGCAATAATGAGTAATTCTTTGAGAATTCTTTGGAGACAATTCCTAACCTATACTTCTTCTCAAGGTCATGTTTTTTATTAATAGATTTAAGTATTCCCTTTGTAAGCCAGGGATTGTTAAGCCTTTTGGTTGTGACTTGTTTTGTAAGCATAGGACAGTGAGTATTATAAAGGCTAAGAGGTTTTTGAAGAAAAGATTGCACTGCTAGGTTGATGTCCACTATGTTACCTAACTCGGACTCCCAGTTGACATTATCAGCAGCAGTTATAAAAATGTCTATAGCAGTTTCATTGTGTAGTCTAAAACGTATCACTCTTGACTCAAGAGGTGGTTTGCTAATGTTAGTTAAGAGAAATGTGGGGTAATGGTCTGTAGTGCTATCGGTGATTATACCTGAAGTAAGCGGAGAGGTTATGTTTGTCCAGATGTGATCTAGCGTCGTGGCAGTGCTATCAGTGATTCTAGTAGGTCTAGTGATTAAGGGTATGAGGAAGCAGGAATTCATACAGTTGAGGAAGCTAACAGCAGTAGGGTGTTCAGGCTCGCAGAGGTCAATATTAAAGTCCCCTGCGATAATTAGGTGGTTTTTGTTCAGTCTGTTATCAAGTATTAGATTTCTAAGGTTTGAGTTGAATTCGGACACATCAGTGTTAGGAATTCTATAAACTGCACCCACAGTCAGGACAGACTCGGCACCCTTGACTCTGAAGCTGGCGAAGATATACTCCCCATAGCAGTCTCTGGTTCTAATTTCTTTTAAGCATGTTAGTTCTTGGTGGTAGTAAAGAGCAGTGCCACCACCTCTCTGAAGTTGACGACAGTTGTGAATTGCTGAGTAGTTAGGCATGTTAAAGAGCTGAGTAGTATCCTCTTTCAACCATGTTTCAGTAAGTATAATAAAAGAGAATTTGTTGTCAATAGCTTCAATCATAGCACTAACATCATCGAAGTGTTTACCTAGGGATCTAACGTTCAAATTGATTACAGAGATATTGTGATTATGAGTTAATACATTGTTTACTTCATGTGCTGCAAAATATCTGCAATTTAGATCATTAAAGTGATAATTGTCATAGATAGTGGATAAGAGGTTAAGTTCAGGGTCTATACTTGTCTGCATAAAAAAAGCTGATTGCAGGAAAAACAAGGGAAGAAAGGCAAATTACAAGGTAGAAATAAGCTATAAAATAGGGAAAAAAATGTACACAATACTGTACAAAGCAAACACAAAAGGGGCTTACAGGGGTACAATGGAGTAAGGGAGTATGGCTAGGCTAGGCAACCTAGGTAATAAATGAGATTAACGAAAAAACATATAAACATGGACTATACAAAACACAAGATATAGAAATACAAAACAAAAATATAAACAAGACTAAGCAATACAAAAACAAATTGAGCAAAAATGAAAAATGAGGTAGATTGCTTACAAGTACCCTCAGGTATACTGTAAGTAACAATTTGCAATTTGAGATGCAGGCAAAGCCAGGGGTACAATGGAGTAAGGGAGCATGGCGAGGCTAGGCAACCTAGGTAATAAATGAAATGGCAAGTTTCTTGGCCTATTCCTAGACAAGAGACTCAACTTCAGCACCCACATTCAACACATAACTAAGAAAGTTTCTAAGACAGTTGGTATACTCTCCAAAATCAGATATTATGTTCCTAACTCTGCTCTCCTCTCACTATATTATGCACTAATCTACCCCTATCTTAATTATGGTATCTGTGCATGGGGGTCTACCACTGCAAACCACCTTAAGCCCATCATCACACAGCAAAAATCTGCTATCAGAATAATAACTAACTCTGCTTTCAGACAACACTCAGCTCCCTTGTTTAAATCTCTAAACTTGCTAAATATTAACTCCCTCCACACATTCTCTTGTGTCAACTACATTTACAAAACCCTGTTCTTAAATGCAAACCATGCTCTGAAACTCTCCCTGGACAGATGTAATAGGACCCATTATCACCACACCAAAAATAAATATCTCTTTGATATCCCCAGGGTCAAACTTAATCTGTGTAAACACTCTATGCAAATTAAGGGACCTAGTCTATGGAACTCACTCCCTAGTGAATTGAAAAACTGTAAAACTTTTGCCTTATTTAAAAGCAAAACCAAAAAGTACCTAACTTCATCTATTTAGTTTCCTACACTGAGCTTTAAATTTGCTCTGTACCTAGTGGTACCCAATCTCCTAATTTTTATGTAATATCAAACAACCTTATCATTGTGTTCATTGCTGTCTTCTTTTATGTGCTAGCCATATGCTGTATTGTGACTACCAATTTTTGTCAACTACCATTCAAGCTGTCATTGCAATCAATCTTATATTGTTTCTGCTGTATTGTGCCTACCAATTTGTTGTCAACTACCATTTTAAGCTGTCATTGCAATCAATCATAGCTACCTATGTGCTTTAATATACTGTACCTATAATTTTCTCTCATCTTTTTTTTTTTTTTTTCATTCCATGTAATCTGTTATCATTTTTTTGTCTATAAATTTTGCAAGTATTTACCTCCTTAAAATTTTCTTAGATTAAGGACCTGCCCGAAACGCTGCGCGTGCTAGTGGCTTTACAAGACTGTAATTACCATAATTGTATCCTCACATTCCTTATGTACATTCTTGTATATGCATAAATAAATAAATAAATAAATAAATAAATAAATAAATCAAAGAAAAGTTGAATAATAAGCATAGGCAAATTTAAGCTAATGATTATTAACTATAAATAGTTCAGTTATGACTGTATAATTAATAAGACCTGAAGAACTATTTATGCACTCAATTAAATAATTTCAGTAAATGACTAGTTAAGAGTAAGTTAAAAATTAAGTCAGAAAATGAAACAATGAGACTTAGGAAACCTAGCCCAACTAGTTGTCAGGGGGTTAATTAAGTTAATTCACTGGGAGTGATAATGAGCTGAGACAGACCACATTGGGAGAGGAAAGCGTTGAGGTTCTCTTCTTTAGTAATTGTGAACATTTTGCCCTGGGGCAAAAGTGGATGGTGTGGTGCTGCCTTCAGGTGTGGATCTGCCTTCAGGTGTGGTGCTGCCTTCAGGTGTACTTAAACAATTAGAAATAAACACATATTTCTATACAGAAATTCCAGATAAGCATAAAAATTACTCAAAGCTTCTAGTACTTCCAGAAGGAATAAAAAAAAACAAAAAAAAAGAAAAAACAGCAAGAACTAATTAAGTTTAGAGCAGTTTTTAGTTTTTTTTAAACCAAGAGCATAAATAATCAAACAAAGGAAGCATGGTTAAATATCAATTAAGAACTTTTAATGTTATTTACTACTAATCCTTACATTCACTTAATATACCAGAATAATATGGTATTTGCAGAGGACTTATTTCTTTTGAAGGTGTATTCTCATATGAAGATGGCGAACACTTCTTCTTGGATTGAGATGAGTGATGATTGCCTGAAATTATTTAAATTGTTTAATGTATTGAATGGCATTTTTCAAGTTGCAAATTTTTTTAAATTACTGTAGTAGGTTATCAATGCTTACGTTTGTTATTCTCGGAATTCTCTTCTTCATATTTGAAGCATGGTTTCCTTTTTCGTTGTCGAGGATAGCCCATATCGTCTTCAGTTTCGACATTTGAAGTGTCTTCCGCAGCTAAGCATCTTCGTTTTGCAACGTCAAAATCATCTGTAATAATTGAATATAATTAGTAATATATCAGCGAGATATATATTTATCGTTACCTAGTAGAGTAGTGAACACTAAGAAATAACTTAAATCAGCTTCGTAAAGAGATGTTTACTAATACGACGTACATGATTTGGAACTTATAACCGGGGCACAAAAGTCTTAAGTAGCTATGAGGAAACCCATCTTGTGATTAAAATATAATTATAATGCTGTTTTTGTCTGCAGTGTTAAAGTTATGGTGAATGAATGAATAGGTGTCTTGTATCTTAAATCTTAATAATTATAAATTTAATACCTACCAGTTGTTGATACGACATGCACTCGCCAGTTTGTCGTGTCTGGCTTTTCTTGCTTTTGGGCACTAACTGTATGCCTGCTCCGTGGCCACCAGCACAATATGGTTTCCTGAAAAGTCAAAATAAACTGTTACATGCTAATTTTAGCACTAATTTGGAATATTTTTAAACCAACTCAATATATGCAATTTTTTAGTTTCAAAGTAATGCTTACATCATCAGATTTTTCAATCCAGGTTGTGGAGATGATACCCACACTATGATCATTGAAGCCTACCACTGCATACCGCTTTTCAGATGTCATCTACAAAATTGAAAAATCTTATTAAGGGTTGTTCTCCCCAAAAAAAGAAATTAGCATAAAGTTGGTAATAGATTTACTTGATTATGTCAATCATAGATTAGCCACATTTGTAAATGATTTTCGGTTGGTATAAACAGTAGCTGCCATGTATGGACTAAAAGGCTTAATACAGTTTTATCTCTTAATGTGCTCTCAAAATATTAATAATTTTCATGAAATACAGGCTAATGGGATTTTTAAACAGGTAAATATTGGTCAAAAGATAATAACTTTAATAAAAAACAAAATTGTGAATCTCATTAACTTACAATATTAGTTCAAACTATTATTAAAGAATGGATACAGTATTTAAATGCGTACTTGTCATAAGTCATGTAGTATTGACAGAAAAGTATTTGCGCTTTCTGTCTCGATCATCATACCTGTGCGGTTTAGTTTTCTTGCTGGAATCACCTTCATGGATGAATTCCTAGTGAGAACCTTAAATGATCCAATTAATTTGGAGTTACAAGGTTTCTCAAAGAGAGGTATACTTCTCGAATATACCCTGCAAAGGAACATGCTGTCTCCATTTTCATCGGTGTCACTGACAGTGTCCAAAACTTGGCAGCAAGTTTCATTATTCAGCAAATAGGCATTGTTTGGTGCCTTGATATATATATTTTATGTTCTGTATTTGGTGTATAAATCCTTTGAGCATGCTGCATCAAATTCAGCCTCTTTGCAATTTGAACAAGAGGGTTTTTACTTGATCGAACCATATTCTTAACCTGCTGCAGGTAATTTTCAAATGGAAATGCTGAACATCTGTCCAAACTACCAAACTCTTTGGCATCAGAGGATGTGTGTGTTAGGCAGTGTACATTGTACACTAAAAAATCCTTACCATACAGCTCACGAGCCTTTAACACAAAGTACAGCAAAAGATCATGTGCATATTGGCTGTAATTTAACTGAATCAATTTAGGTGAAACAAGAATAGAAATGGCTACACTCAGAGTCAGGAAATGGTCATACAATTCTTTGGGTAAGATCCCCTTCAGTACAATCTTACCGGTGTAGAGAAGGAGTTGCCTGTATTCAGTCGCTCTCCATCTATGAACCTCTAAAAGACTTCGAGGTTTACGTGCAAAGTGCATAGGCACAAATTTTGTTACTGTAATTAGACGCTGACTAATTTCATCAACTTGGCGAGCACATAATTTTACGTTTTTATTTCGTATCCAGGCAAGAAGTAACCTTTTCATAACCCCAAGACATATCTGATGCATATAGTCTATGGGAAAAGTACTCACCATATTTATATTTAAGTCACAGAATGGTGATCTACCATGGTGATGTTGAGAATTAGATTGATTACGAAAATCTTCATCTGTTATGAGTTGTAAATTTTTCACTTGTTGATAAGTCATTCTTCCATTCCAAACACCCTCTTGGGTACATCTATCACACCCAAAGTAGCCAGAGTGGAGTTTGATTGCCTTCACCATTGCTTTTGCTGGGGCATCACATATGACTCCTTTTAGTTTTACTGACAATGTTTTGTCATCATTTTTAAACCCATAGTGCATAATTTTTTTTCAAATCCTGAATGAATTCATTTAAAAAATCTAAATCACTAGGTTTAGAGCTTCCGTATGTGAGGACTACTGGGAAAACTCTTATAGGTTTGACATTATTGATAGCACAAATAACAGGCCATAAACTTTCATTTTTACTTCTAAATATTGGCAAACCATCAATGTTGCAAATTAAAGATATTTCTGCCAAATCTCTTATTGTTGATTTAGGATACAGCCTTAAAGTTTTCAACATTTCCTCCTCTAACCCCAAGTATATATACATCATGCCTGATTTAGTCTCGGTAGGTATATGTTTAACTGTACTCAGTAACGAACGAGCTGTTTTTGGCAAGTCAGCATGTCCCTGTTTTCTCAATTTTTTTAATAAATTATCAATGGCATTGTGTGTCATGCCATATTTATTGACCCATACTAACAATATATCTGATAATGATTTATCATCCTCATCACCACTGCTCTCTGACTCTGATGATATTGGGTCATGCTCATCAATCATGTCCCAAGTCCAATCTCTCTCTCTCTCTCTCTGACTTTCAAGAGAAGATGATGCATCTTCATTGGCTCCACAACCAATATTAGGTTCTGAATTAGATGACAAAGCAGCATGGTCATCATCTATGCTGTTTGTTGTAACATTAGCCAAAGGATCCTGATTCAACAACTGAATCTCAACCTCATCACTATTTTCATTTTTGCCACGCTGGGACGCCTGTTCTTTTAGGCGTCGTTTTTTGGCCCGTGACATACGCTGCCATCTTGTGTGGTATTCTCTTCTTCTTTCTATAATGTGTGCATACATTCTGAAGGAGAAAGGCCAAGTGCTACATTACCAATTACTATTACAAGATTATTAGTAAAGTACTAATAATACTTGACTTGCTGTCGTCTGACGGCAAGTCAAGTATTATACTTGACTATTACTACTCGATTAGTAATACTTGACAAGTACTAATAAAGTACTTGACTTTGCTGTCGTCTGACGCGGTTGAGTGCACGCTACCCTCCTCACTCTAAGCTGTATATCAGCCCTGAAACTATCGCCAGATGATGTAGACCGCCACCCACAGGCAGCTAAGTACATGGAGTCCAAGCATGTTATAGCAAAACCAAAGTAACCGACCAAAATCAACTCATTCCATCTCAAATAAGTTTCAAAACAATCCTGTACGGCTGTGAGTACAGTGCATGCTGCCGCCATCCGCGCTGCTTGACGCAAGTTTCTTCACAAAATATACCCCCAGTCCATTCTAACCAATCATGTCTCCAAAAAATATGACTGTGCAGGGAAATACGGACAACAAACCCCTTACCAAGGCATCCATCCCGGCCAACTCTAACAATATTCGTGTTTTTCCGTCTGGAAGCTCTGGGGTCCGGGGCGACGGTGCTGCCCTCCCCTCCACCCCATTGAGCAAGTTGAGCAAGGGAGCAGAGTCCTCTCAACCCTCTCCTATGGACATATGCTAGCATCCCAGTTTAAGCAACTCAAGCGAGCTTCCGGTCCTTCAAAGGAATTCACAAACAGGACCGAGAACCAGTGGTTCAAAAAGTTGTGCCTAGTCCTCGAGTCTCAAAATACTATCATCTTGAGTCTTCTAAATGAGAATCTAGCGAACCGCGCTAATCTCCAACAACAACATCAAGAAATAACCCTCCTCCGCGAGGATATTAGAAACTGCAAGGCTAGCCAAGACCAACTACAGCATGATTTGAATGACCTCCGCGAGGAAAACAACCTTCTGAAAACTGATGAAGCCATAAAAAAACAGGAGGAAGCTCTCAGCAAAATGACTGCATGTATCAGTACATTTTCAGCCCAACGTTCCGTCTCCCAGGATGAACAAGACCAGCAAAAGCTGCTAGACTCTGTTATCGTGTCGTCCCAAGATATACCTGTGGAACTTGAAGGTGAAAATTGTGTCGAAATAGCTCAGGATCTCTTAAAAAACAAATTGCAGCTCATTCTAAACAAAACTGACGTTATTGCTGCCTACAGAGTAGGCAAAAAGAATCCATCATGTCAAAACCAGCGGAAAATTCGCCTGAAGCTGTCTTCCCAGTTCACGAAATCCCATCTAGTCCGGACAGCTGCATCCCAACGGAAGGGATTATACATCAACGAGTGCTTGACTAGGAACAGACAGCAACTCCTCTACCGCCTGCGTCAAATCCGTCAAAAAAACCCAGATGCGATTCATCAGTGCTTCGTTAGAGATGGACTGATAAAGGTGAGAAAAACCGCAGAGGGCAAAATGTTTACAATTACTAAAGAAGAGAACCTCAACGCTTTCCTCTCCCAATGTGGTCTGTCTCAGCTCATTATCACTCCCAGTGAATTAACTTAATTAACCCCCTGTCAACTAGTGGGGCTAGGTTTCCTAAGTCTCCTTCTTTCATTTTCTGACTTAATTTTTAACTTACTCTTAACTAGTCATTTACTGATATTATTTAATTGAGTGCATTAATAGTTCTTCAGGACTTATTAATTATACAGTCATAACTGAACTATTTATAGTTAATAATCATTAGCTTAAATTTGCCAATGCTTATTATTCAACTTTTCTTTGATTTCATTTATTACCTAGGTTGCCTAGCCTCGCCATGCTCCCTTACTCCATTGTACCCCTGGCTTTGTCTGCATCTCAAATTGCAAATTGTTACTTACAGTGTACCTGAGAGTACTTGTAAGCAATCTACCTCATTTTTCATTTTTGCTCAATTTGTTTTTGTATTGCTTAGTCTTGTTTATAGCTTTGTTTTGTATTTCTATATCTTGTGTTTTGTATAGTCCATGTTTATATGTTTTTTCTTTAATCTCATTTATTACCTAGGTTTCCTAGCCTAGCCATACTCCCTTACTCCATTGTACCCCTGTAAGCCCCTTTTGTGTTTGTTTTGTACAGTATTGTGTACATTTTTTTCCCTATTTTATAGCTTATTTCTACCTTGTAATTTGCCTTTCTTTCCTTGTTTTTCCTGCAATCAGCTTTTTTTATGCAGACAAGTATAGACCCAGAACTTAACCTCTTATCCACTATCTATGACAATAATCATTTTAATGATCTAAATTGCAGATATTTTGCAGCACATGATGTAAACAATGTATTAACTCATAATCACAATATCTCTGTAATCAATTTGAACGTTAGATCCCTAGGTAAACACTTCGATGATGTTAGTGCCTTGATTGAAGCTATTGACAACAAATTCTCTTTTATTATACTTACTGAAACATGGTTGAAAGAGGATACTACTCAACTCTTTAACATGCCTAACTACTCAGCAATTCACAACTGTCGTCAACTTCAGAGATGTGGTGGCACTGCTCTTTACTACCACCAAGAACTAACATGCTTAAAAGAAATTAGAACTAGAGACTACTATGAGGAGTATATCTTCGCCAGCTTCAGAGTCAAGGGTGCCGAGTCTGTCCTGTCTGTGGGTGCAGTTTATAGAATTCCTAACACTGATGTGTCCGAATTCAACTCAAACCTTAGAAATCTAATACTTGATAACAGACTGAACAAAAACCACCTAATTATCGCAGGGGACTTTAATATTGACCTCTGCGAGCCAGAACACCCTACTGCTGTTAGCTTCCTCAACTGTATGAATTCCTGCTTCCTCATACCCTTAATCACTAGACCTACTAGAATCACTGATAGCACTGCCACGACTCTAGATCACATCTGGACAAACATAACCTCTCCGCTTACTTCAGGAATAATAACCGATAGCACTACAGACCATTACCCCACATTTCTCTTAACTAACATTAGCAAACCACCTCTTGAGTCAAGAGAGATACGTTTTAGACTACACAATGAAACTGCTATAGACAATTTTATAACTGTTGCTGATAATGTCAACTGGGAGTCCGAGTTAGGTAACATAGAGGACATCAACCTAGCAGTGCAATCTTTTCTTCAAAAAACTCTTAGCCTTTATAATACCCACTGTCCTATGCTTACAAAACAAGTCACAACCAAAAGGCTTAACAATCCCTGGCTTACAAAGGGAATACTTAAATCTATTAATAAAAAACATGACCTTGAGAAGAAGTATAGGTTAGGAATTGTCTCCAAAGAATTCTCAAAGAATTACTCATTATTGCTATCTAAGATAATTAGACGAGCCAAAACTAAATACTAAGAAGATAAATTTACCCAAATAAAGAGCAACATTAAACAAACTTGGAGAACAATTTCACAAATATTGGGATCAAAGAAGTCTTTAAATAACAAACCGACTCTCCTGTCTAATAACGATGGTCAGCTTTCAGCCTGTGATTCTGCTATTGAGTTCCATAGGTTCTTCTCTTCCATTGGTTCATCCCTTGCAAATGATATTCCATCTTCTAGTACTGACATTAAGGACTATCTTACAGGTAACTATCCACAGTCTCTGTACCTAAAGCCTATTAATTCCACTGACGTCAATGAGATAATCCTTTCCCTTAAAACCAAGTCTGGTGCCCTTGAGGAGATACCAACTTTAATTTACAAAAAATCCTCCAGATCTTTTGCCCCTGCTATTGCTTTGCTCTTCAACAAGTCACTTGAACTCCAAACCTTTCCAGATATTCTAAAAAAAGCGAGAGTAACGCCTGTCCACAAATGTGGTGATCTCACAGATGTTAACAACTACAGACCTATATCAATCCTGCCAAACTTGTCAAAAATTTTTGAAAAACTAATCTATAAGCAGCTTTACTCATATCTAGCCAAACTCAATATACTTAGCCCTTGCCAATATGGCTTCAGACCCAAAAAAAGCACTAACGATGCACTTATTAGTATGCTTAACTCGATTCATACAGCTCTTGATAAAAATGAGTTCCCTGTTGGGTTATTTGTGGACCTGCGTAAAGCTTTTGATACTGTCAACCACCAAAACCTTCTTCTTAAATTACATCATTATGGAGTCAGAGGACACTCCCTACAATACCTCAAATCCTACCTTACTGACAGGCTCCAATTTGTTTATGTGAATAATACAATTTCTCCCACCCTACCCATCAACATTGGTGTTCCCCAGGGCAGCATACTTGGCCCTCTCCTCTTTCTCATCTACATTAATGACCTTCCAAATGCCTCCCAACACCTCAAACCAATTCTATTTGCTGACGACACAACCTTCATTTACTCCAGTGCTGACCCCCTTGCTCTACATGCCACAGTAAATACTGAGCTAAAGAAAGTCCATCTGTGGCTAGCTGCCAACAAACTCACCCTTAACATTGACAAAACTTTCTATATTCTGTTTGGCAATAAATCCTCTAATCAAATAAATCTCAAAATAAACAATACCCAAATTTGCAACAAATTAGATGGCAAATTCCTTGGCATTCTCATTGACCACAAGCTGAATTTCCAGGGACACATACTAAACATATCAAAAAAAGTTTCAAAAACTGTGGGCATTCTTTCTAAGATCAGATATTATGTACCATGCCCTGCCCTGGTGACTCTCTATTACTCCCTTATCTATCCATATCTCAACTATGGTATTTGTGCTTGGGGCTCTACTACCCAAAATCACTTACGTCCTCTAATTACTCAACACAAAGCTGCTATTAGGACAATATCCAATTCTGGCCCCAGACATCACTCGGTACCCCTACTCAAATCTCTGAATATGTTAGACATTAAGTCACTGCACATTCTCTCATGTGAATTATACATATATAAAACGCTAAACTATAATGCCAATCCTGATCTCAAAAGCTTCATAGAAGGTTGTAACAGAACCCATGAGCACCACACCAGAAATAAAAACAGTTTTGATATTCCTAGAGTACGACTTAATCAAACTAGAAATGCTCTACAAATCAAGGGGCCCAGAATGTGGAATGACCTTCCAAATTATGTTAAAGACTGTACCTCTCTCAACCTGTTTAAATTAAAAACGAAGCTATACCTAATAAATTCCCTGTAACCTACCTTACCCTTCTATTATCAACCAATGTCTATTTTTTCTTTAAAGAGCGCTGTTTGTCAACATAATTGTATATGTGCTGCTTTTTCATCTATGTTTTCATTTCTTGTTTTCATTCTACTCATTATGCTCAATTAGTATTAAGCTTGTCATTTAAGTTTATCATGCCCGAAACGCTTTGCGTAATAGTAGCTTTAGGCATTGTATGTACTAGCTCTACCTATAAGTCAACCAATCTTTGTAAAAATTTATTGTATGTATGTACCTTACCTAAATAAAATTATTATTATTATTATTGTTAATTTTATACTGTACTGCAAAATGCAAGTAAAATGGGGTAAACTAAACTTTGAAAACAAATAATAATTAAAACAGGTAAATTAGTAAAATAACAAAGGCTTAAGCAGACATGACTCTGCTTAAGCCATGTAAAGCAGACAGATAAGATGGCAATATATAAGGGGAAAAAATTAAAAAGCTAGGATATAAAACTAATTGTGATCAAAAGCATAAATTACTAAAGTAGGGGAAAAAATAACAAATGATTTCATAAAAAATTATCCAATTGCCAACAGCAACTTGGTGGTACGAGTCTAAGTCTAAGAAACAAAAACAATTTAAATGCTGTTATCTGCAATGAAACAATACATATTATTGCACGTACCGAAACATTGATGAATGTAAAAAATAGAGAACTATTTGCTGAATGTCCCATAAATGGATTTAAACTATTTCACACAAAGATATAATACACAAAGAGGGGGGAGAAGCCATGTATGTTAGGGAATATTTGAAATGTAGTCTCGAAAAGTACACAACTGTGATAAGAAAATTAGGTCACATGGAGGAGTGGGTCTGTATACAGTACTATGGAAGACCTTGTATGCTCGGAGTTCCTTAACATTACAAATGAGCTGGTAGAGGTATAGGGATTAAAAATAGAGAAAATAAATTTAGTGATTATTCTAATATACAAACCGCCAGATACAACGGCCGAGGAATTCACAGAACAGATAAACAAAATAGAGAATAGCCTTGATAATTTGGAGAACCCGATACCTGATATTATCTTCCTAGGTGACTTCAACTTGCATAGTCTAAGATGGAGAATAGCAAACAATAATATTATACCAGGAAATTTATCGAGACCTAACCACTCAGCTTCCTGGCAATACGTTAGTAATGAATAAGTATGATATATTTACTCATTATAATGTTGGTGCTGAATGTACAACACGAAAAAACATAATTTTAATCTGAAAAAGTATCTTTTTATAAAGAAATTAGACGAAAATAAAGAGCTGGTGACGCCAAATCAAGTCGACGATCCAAGCGTCGGTTAGGTTAGGTTAGGTCAACCTAACCTAACATTTATTTATTTATTTATTTATTTATTTATGCATATACAAGAATGTACATAAGGAATGTGAGGATACAAATATGGTAATTACAGTCTTGTAAAGCCACTAGCATGCGCAGCGTTTCGGGCAGGTCCTTAATCTAAGAAAATTTTAAGGAGGTAAATACTTGCAAAATTTATAGACAAAAAAATGATAACAGATTACATGAAATGAAAAAAAAAGATGAGAGAAAATTGTAGGTACAGTATATTAAAGCACATAGGTAGCTAAGATTGATTGACCTTATCACTGCTGCAGTCGCTAGGATTGACCTTATCACTGCTGCAGTCGCTAGGAAATCCAAGGTTTATGTGAACGAATGTCTTACCAGATTCAGACAAAATCTCTTATTTAAACTACGTGGAATTTGCAATAGATCCACTGCTATTAAACATTGTTTTGTGCGCGATGGTAAAATAATAGCTAGGAAGACTGACTCTGGAAAAACTTATGTCATAACCACTGAAGCACACCTCACTTCTTTCCTGGATGACTGTGGGATATCAGCTGAATAACCAGAACATAATTAGTAGTCTCACATACAACCAAAGTGTACTTAAGCTCTGCCTTTCCTTTCCAAAGGTGCTTATTTTTATTTTTATTTTAATTTTTACTTTATTTTTTGTTTGTCATCTTTGCCTGTTTTATACTCTTAATTATTTGTTCTTAGTTAATCCCCTTGTCACTAAACCTAGGGCTTTTTATTACCCTGTTAATTAACCATTACTAAGCTAATTATCTTCAAGATCATTTTTTTTATGATTATTATTTTTCTTATTATTTTTTATTTTACATTTATATTGTCAGTCTCTACTGATTTTTTGTGTTTTATTTTATGTAACTTCTGTGTCCTCCCTGGCTATCTATTGGATCTTTATTTTACTTCTAAATTGTTACTATTTTATTGTATCTGCTCTTATTCTTGTGTTTTGCTTTATCGTGTATCTTGTATCGTGATCCCTCTGCATCTCTATGCACACTGATATTGATCCTGATCAAAATCTTCTGTCTCATATCTACACCAACCAGCACATTGATCATCATTATTGCAAGTATTTCACAGCACACCAGGCTAAAAACAAACTCCAAAATAGCACCTATCTATCAGTTTATAACCAAAATGTTAGATCACTTGGTAAACATTTTGACGATTTAAATGCACTACTCACAGCACTAGGTACTAACCTATCGTTCATTATTTTAACAGAAACTTGGCTAAATAAAGACTATACCCAACTCTACAACTTAGCTGGTTATAAAGCCATTCATAACTGTAGGCCTAATAAAAAAGGTGGTGGCACAGCTATATATTACCGAGATACATTTATCTGCAACAGTGTTATTAGTGACAGAGATGACTACTGTGAATATACTTTTGCTCAGTTTACAATTAAATCCCTTAAATCCTCTTTGACTATTGGAGCCATCTATAGATTTCCTAATACTAACATAGCTTCTTTCTCAGACAACCTAAGGAATCTTATTATAAACAACAATCTCAACAAAAACCACATCATTCTGGGAGGAGACTTTAATATTGACCTGGGTCAACAAAACTGCTCTCAAGTTGACTATTTCCTTAACAGCATGAACTCCTGTATGCTAATCCCCACAATCACCTAACCTACCCGAGTCACTCAAACATCAGCCACTACCTTGGACCACATATGGACAAACATAACAGCTCCCCTTGTATCTGGTATAATCTACGACAGAACAACTGACCACTAGCCTACCTTTCTCATAGCGAACATGGACATAACACCACCAAAAAGCAAGAAATTTTCATTTAGGCTACACAGTGAATCAGCTTTAGACAATCTTACAGAGGCACTTCACAATATTAACTGGGATTCTGAATTCAATAATACCCATGATATAAATTCATTAGCTAACCTCTTCCTCTCCAAAACTCTAAGCCTCTACAACCTTCATTGTCCCCTTCTTACAAAGCAAGTAACTGACAAAAGATTAAACAATCCATGGCTCACAAATGGCATTCTCAACTCAATCAACAAGAAACATGAATATGAAAAGAAAGTTAGGATTGGCCTAGTTTCAAAGGAAGTAGCTAAAAGGTACTCATCAATGCTTACCAGTATCATAAGAAAGGCAAAACTTGCATATTATGTGAATAGATTCAATGAAGCAAAAGGCAACATGAAAAACACTTGGAAAACTATCTCTAGTATCCTAGGAACTAAACAACACTCACATAACCAAATAAAACTCTACAAGGATGGGGATATACCGTCAACTGATTTAGAAATGGCAAATGAATTTAATAGTTTCTTTTCATCGGTTGGTGCTAATCTTGCCAGTAAAATTCCACAGACTCAGACACATATTAACACATATCTCTCAGGCAGCTATCCAAACTCTCTTCTCCTTTCACCAATCAGCCCGGCAGATGTTGTGTCCATCATACACTCTCTAAAAACCAAGGCAGGGAACACCAGTGAAATTCCGTCCATTGTGTACAAGAGAGCCTCCCATGCCCTTGCCCCACCCATAGCACTACTGTTCAACAAATCTATAGAGTGTCACACCTTCCCTGATATCCTCAAAAAAGCAAGAGTAACGCCAGTCCATAAAGGAGGCAATCCGGCGGACATAAACAATTATAGACCAATATCAAATCTACCCATTCTATCAAAAATATTTGAAAAAATTATTTACAAACAGCTCTATTCCTACCTCGTAAAATTCGACATACTCAGCCCCTGCCAGTTTGGCTTCCGGTCCCAAAAGAGTACCAATGATGCAATCATTAGTCTCCTTGACATTATCTACTCAGCCCTTGACAAAAATGAGTTTCCGATTGGACTCTTCATTGACCTAAGAAAAGCCTTTGATACTGTTAATCACAACTACCTCTTATTTAAACTCCAGCATTATGGAATCCGAGGCCTTGCCCTTGACTACATCCGATCCTATCTTAGTGACAGACACCAATATGTAACCATCAATGATACAACTTCTTCCACTCTACCAATTACCGTTGGAGTGCCACAGGGCAGCATCTTAGGACCTCTTCTATTTCTTATATATATAAACGATCTGCCTAATGTCTCTAATATTCTCAAACCTATATTGTTTGCTGACGATACTACCCTTATCTACTCAAACCTCAACCCACATACACTAAATAATGTTGTGAATAATGAATTTAAAAAAGTCCACTTATGGATGTCAACGAACAAACTAACATTAAACATCGAAAAGACTTACTACATCTTATTTGGAAGCAAATCATCAAATGCAATTCACCTACAGATAGACAACATTAACATCAGTAATAAAAATGATGGCAAGTTTCTTGGCCTATTCCTAGACAAGAGACTCAACTTCAGCACCCACATTCAACACATAACTAAGAAAGTCTCTAAGACAGTTGGTATACTCTCCAAAATCAGATATTATGTTCCTAACTCTGCTCTCCTCTCACTATATTATGCACTAATCTACCCCTATCTTAATTATGGTATCTGTGCATGGGGGTCTACCACTGCAAACCACCTTAAGCCCATCATCACACAGCAAAAATCTGCTATCAGAATAATAACTAACTCTGCTTTCAGACAACACTCAGCTCCCTTGTTTAAATCTCTAAACTTGCTAAATATTAACTCCCTCCACACATTCTCTTGTGTCAACTACATTTACAAAACCCTGTTCTTAAATGCAAACCATGCTCTGAAACTCTCCCTGGACAGATGTAATAGGACCCATTATCACCACACCAGAAATAAATATCTCTTTGATATCCCCAGAGTTAAACTTAATCTGTGTAAACACTCTATGCAAATTAAGGGACCTAGTCTATGGAACTCACTCCCTAGTGAATTGAAAAACTGTAAAACTTTTGCCTTATTTAAAAGCAAAACCAAAAAGTACCTAACTTCATCTATTTAGTTTCCTACACTGAGCTTTAAATTTGCTCTGTACCTAGTGGTACCCAATCTCCTAATTTTTATGTAATATCAAACAACCTTATCATTTGTTCATTGCTGTCTTCTTTTATGTGCTAGCCATATGCTGTATTGTGACTACCAATTTTTGTCAACTACCATTCAAGCTGTCATTGCAATCAATCTTATATTGTTTCTGCTGTATTGTGCCTACCAATTTGTTGTCAACTACCATTTTAAGCTGTCATTGCAATCAATCATAGCTACCTATGTGCTTTAATATACTGTACCTATAATTTTCTCTCATCTATTTTTTTTTTCATTCCATGTAATCTGTTATCATTTTTTTGTCTATAAATTTTGCAAGTATTTACCTCCTTAAAATTTTCTTAGATTAAGGACCTGCCCGAAACGCTGCGCGTGCTAGTGGCTTTACAAGACTGTAATTACCATAATTGTATCCTCACAATCCTTATGTACATTCTTGTATATGCATAAATAAATAAATAAAATAAAATAAAATAAATAAACGTCAGCAAAGATCAGTAACCAAAGAAAATGGGAAGAGCACCGTGGCGGGTAAGCGAGCGAGCGAGTGACGTCATCACAACAAAGGTTGCTATAGACGTCTCCACGACTCGTGAAGTTCGCCTGTCTTAAAGACCTGTGTCCACAATACCCGCCAAATTGTCCCTCCCACAGTACTCTCAGGACACTTGTGACAGTGTAAGTGTGTGGTGAGGCCACACCATTGAGGATATACCACGAGGGAGAGACAAAACTGTTGAAGGAAGGAGTCACTGGCTCCACCTGACCACCTTGTTCCTCGCACTCTCATCATCCGTAAGTTCTGGAGTACTTTCTGCTCCACCATTGTCTTACACCTCAACATGCAATTGTTGGGGTGTGGAAATAGGCCTATGGCAGTGTTGGGGTGTGGACATTGGAATATCGAATATGATAATTTTTATAATAATAATAATAATAGAGAAAATCTACTGGGACTGTGTGGTGTTGCAAACCCATGACCAAGGCATTGCCAGCTGCATACTCTACCACTGTACCACCACTGACTTCCTAAAAGTCTTACAATCAGATTTCTACTGATATCACAGGAAGTCCTGAAGCCAGGCCAAGTTTTACGTAAGGCCCCTAAGCACTCAGGTGAAGGGGTTAAGTATTGTAGTTGAACACCGTATGCCCATCTTCAGATACACAGAAAATCGCACTAAGGAGATATACATCAATGAACAATCCACTGGGGCTGTGAGGTGACGCAAACATTGCAGGTTCGCATCGCCTCACAGCCCGAGTGAATTTTCTCATTGATGTATATCACGTTAGTGTGATTTTATGTGTAAATAATAATATTAAAAATATTATTATTATTCAAAAGATTGTGTACAAAGAACATAAGAGTAATAAATGAATAATGGCTTTACCATTGTGATCATTGCTGTCTTCTTATATGTGCTATCAATCTGCTGTATGGTGTCTGTTAATCTTGTTTAAATTAACAATCAAGTTGACAATGTAATCAACCAGAGCTTTAATAAACCAATGTGCTTTAATATACTTACTATTCTCTCTCATCTCATTTTTTTTTCTTGCAATGTATGTTATCATTTTATTAATTCTGCTAGAATTTACCTACTTAAAATTAGCTGTTAGGTAATAGTTAGATAATGACCTGCCCGAAACACTGCGCGTACTAGTGGCTTTACAAGATTGTAAATACTATGCTATGTATTCTCTAACACAATGTACCTTCTTGTATATAAATTAAATAAATAAATCAATCCATAAGGGCCGTGAAGAGGGTTCGAACCTACATCAGAGAAGATCCCAGACGCTCCTTAACCACTTAACTGCGCCAACCGAGAATACGCGGTTTGCCAACCGAGAAAGCTCATTTTGATTTTTTCGTACCCATTCTAAATGTGTGCGAGGTTGGTTGTGTACGAAATGGACTCTTAGGACCTCCAGTGAGAGGTAGCCATCTAGGAAAAAATTCCCCTTATGCCCTAGGGCTGCTGGCTGGGTTAGTACCGAGTGACACACGCGCCTCTGGCTCCCAAACACCTGTCCGACGCAAGTTGAAAGATCGTGCTTTGTCGGTGAAATTCAAACCTTAATGTTTAAAGAATATAAGGGTCATAATATTGGTGAAGCTAGACGCAATAGGACCTAACACAAAGATCAGATGCAAGTGATACAGCACCTATGAGGACGATACAGCGAGCGTATCCAGTTGTAGCTCTGAGCGCCACCCTTGCCCATCTATGCTATCTCCAATTTATTTAGATGATACATAGATGAATCGTTTTCTGCATTCATTGATGATGCATCTGATACAAGTAGCATAGATGAGCAGTGTTAGCGGCTTCCATGGTGGTGTTTTCCATAGATATTTTCAAGAATAGCTGAATCTCTTCTTTACTGACGGACACTCTTTGAGGCTGGCTGAATCTCTTCTTGTGTGGGACCTTACAAGGGGATCTTTTCATGACTACCTTACAAATTGATCTTTCCCTGTAATCTTTTCAAGACTACCTTACATTTTACAAGCTTGGCTACATACTACCTACAGGTACTAATGCCAAGGGTGTACATGAGTGTGTTATTTGCAAGCACACAGAACAAAGAAACAGGAAGCGAAATTCTATCTGTACCTGGTGCAACGAGAGCGAAGTTGCGCTGTGTACCCTGGACTACTTCATTGATTATTACTCACTTCCGAAGTACTGAGTGTGTAATACAGTGTGTTACTGTGTAAATAGTGTGTGAAACTGTACATATTGTAATTTTAGTGAATTTTTAACACGTAATATTGCGACAATAAACATTTATTGTGGACACATTACTGACACATGTATCACAGTTTCATGGAACATTATGAACATTCTGCTGTATACATATTGTAAAGGATACAAATATGCATCATATATGCACACAAGCATAAGAAATATTGCCAGAACAACCGTGGACATTTTCAAGAGGAAACTAGATTTATTCCTCCAACGAGTGCCGGACCAACCGGGCTGTGGTGGGTATGTGGGCCTGTGGGCCGCTCCAAGCAACAGCCTGGTGGACCAAACTCTCACAAGTCAAGCCTGGCCTCGGGCCGGGCTTGGGGAGTAGAAGAACTCCCAGAACCCCATCATCCAGGTATCAACCAGGTATACGATAAAAAAACAAACAAATAAAACCAAATTGAAAATACATAAAACAGATAATTGAAAATATATTTGTGCCAACATCTGGTGCTTGAATGGCCCGCGCGACCGTGTCTGGGCGTGTCACGCATGGGCGACCAGCCCCTGATGACATCACAACGCACCTTGTCCACATCCCCAGAGCCAAAGTAAGTGGAATTTGGTATTTATTTTTACATAGATATTGTGAGAGTTTTAAGTGGTGGAATAAATGAAATTGTTACTGTATAAGGAATTGAGCTCGGAAAATTTCTAAGAATTTTCTTTATTCTTTAACCTTTATTCCTGTCGTGATATTCAATTAGGTCGCCTGAGGAAGGACTTGCTTAGCTAATACACCAGTGTAGTAAGCAGCTCATTCCTCACTTTGGGACCATGTATGAACAATTGACTAGGCGCGAGCAAACGCCGAGACCCCAATGAAAATTGAAATCCCCTCCACTTGGTCGTCGACCTTCGCCAATCGCTGAAGCGAATCTAACGAGTAGGTCCTGGGCTCTCACAACAATAATTTATTGTTATGTGGTGCCGTATATTTGGTCCAAAACTCAGAATCGGTCTCAATTTTATTAGTCGAGTGTGAAGAACACATGCATAACAATAATAGTGTGTGGGGTGTAACGAAAAGACAGTGTTAACCATAACAACTTAGTTTATTCAATAAAGTACTAACTACTACAACAAAACAAAAAGAAATGTCAATGACGTTACTCGAAATCCTTCCTGTGACACTATCAATGACAGCTAGACACCAGCCCCTCGAACTGCATAATGAACTAACTCGAACATAAGCGTGAACACAGAGGCATCAATCAAGAAAAAAGAACTAACAGATCTATAATCACAATTACAACAAATGACACAGTGGGTTTTGAAACACGTCTCCAGTAACCTCCTAACTGTTCTACGCCTCAGTGCAGTCTACACCTGCAATGGCGGATGCAATGCAATCAAATCAATAGTCTTTCAGTGACAACAATAACTAATGGGTTCACTGGCAACTCCAGCAAACCTTCCTCAAATTAATCCTTACGTTAACACTCCGTGCCACGGACGATCAACAATCAATAACAATTGATTTACGTTAATAACACAATAACATTTACGTTAATAACAAAATAGCATTTACGTTAATTTAATAACTCTTACAACTGTCACTAGTAACGCAGAAATTACACAACACTCTACCTGTCGAGCATTCAGTGAGAAAATCCCATTAATTAATCCCTGTACTACCAGACAGCTGATTAATCTCTTTACTAGTTACGTTAATTTACGTTAATCAGTTACTAATCACTCAGCGATGGTAAACTCTGATTTACAATGTCCAAAGTGCTAAGAGAACGGTAATCACTCGTGATTAGCTTTAGAGTAATTAATTATTATCCTCAAGATCAATAATTAAACAATAAAAATACGCAACCTTTCACACTGGCTCAGCAATTTACATTAAGGTATGAATTCCGTCTAAGCCTTCCATACTCAGACCAATTCAGGTGGCTAATAACAGTAATTAGCTCCACGTTTACGTTATTCTAAAATGACGTTACTCCTCCCACGAGTCAATCAAGTGCCGGTACTTCCGGACAGATAAATAATGATGTTACGTTAATGGAACAATGAAGCATTCGTGTGAGTCGATCAAACAAGGATCGAGGTTAATTATTTTGACTTCCTGAAACACGTCAATTACCCGGCCCACTGACCATTAATTACGACAGACAATACTGGTTGATACCTGGTTGATGGGGTTCTGGGAGTTCTTCTACTCCCCAAGCCCGGCCCGAGGCCAGGCTTGACTTGTGAGAGTTTGGTCCACTAGACTGTTGCTTGGAGCGGCCCGCAGGGCCACATACCCACCACAGCCCGGTTGGTCCGGCACTCCTTGGAGGAATAAATCTAGTTTCCTCTTGAAAAAGTCCACGGTTGTTCCGGCAATATTTCTTATGCTTGCTGGGAGGGTGTTGAACAACCGGGGACCTCTGATGTTTATACAGTGTTCTCTGATTGTGCCTATGGCACCCCTGCTCTTCACTGGTTCTATTCTGCATTTTCTTCCATGTCGTTCACTCCAGTACGTTGTTATTTTACTGTGTAGATTTGGTACTTGGCCCTCCAGTATCTTCCAGGTGTATATTATTTGATATCTCTCTCGTCTTCTTTCTAGTGAGTACATTTGGAGGGCTTTGAGACGATCCCAATAATTTAGGTGCTTTATCGCGTCTATGCTTGCCGTATATGTTCTCTGTATTCCCTCTATTTCAGCAATCTCTCCTGCTCTGAAGGGGGAAGTGAGTACTGAGCAGTACTCAAGACGGGACAACACAAGTGACTTGAAGAGTACAACCATTGTGATGGGATCCCTGGATTTGAAAGTTCTCGTAATCCATCCTATCATTTTTCTGGCTGTTCAATATTTGCTTGGTTATGCTCCTTAAACGTTAGGTCGTCAGACATTATTATTCCCAAATCCTTTACATGCTGTTTTCCTACTATGGGTACATTTGATTGTGTTTTGTACTCTGTATTATGTTTAAGGTCCTGATTTTTACCGTACCTGAGTACCTGGAATTTATCACTGTTAAACATCATGTTATTTTCTGATGCCCATTCGAAAACTTTATTAAGATCAGCTTGAAGTTTTTCAATGTCTTCAGCCGAGGTAATTTTCATACTGATTTTTGTGTCATCTGCAAAGAATGATACGAAGCTGTGACTTGTATTTTTGTCTATATCTGATATAAGAATAAGGAAAAGCAGCAGTGCAAGGACTGTACCCTGAGGTACAGAGCTTTTAACTGCACTTGGACTAGATTTTATATGGTTGACCGTTACTCGCTGAGTCCTGTTTGACAGAAAACCGAGTATCCAGCGTCCTACTTTACCGGTTATTCCCATTGACTTCATTTTGGGTGCTGTCACGCCATGGTCACATTTATCGAAAGCCTTTGCGAAGTCCGAGTATATCACATCAGCATTCTGTTTTTCTTCTAATGCCTCAGTGACTTTGTCGTAGTGCTCAAGTAGCTGTGAGAGGCACGATCTTCCCGCTCGAAATCCATGTTGGCCTGGGTTGTGAAGGTCATTGGTCTCCATGAAATTGGTGACCTGACTCCTAATCACTCTCTCAAATACTTTTATGATGTGCGATGTTAGTGCAACTGGTCTATAATTCTTTGCCAATGCTTTGCTCCCTCCCTTGTGTAGAGGGGCTATGTCTGCTACTCTAAGTGCATCTGGTATCTTCCCCGTGTCCAAGCTCTTCCTCCACACTATACTGAGTGCCTGTGCTACCGGCACTTTGCATTTCTTTATAAATATTGAATTCCATGAGTCTGGACCTGGGGCTGAGTGCATGGGCATGTTTTCAATTTCTCTTTCAAAATTTAGTGCGCTCGTGTTGATATCAGTTATATTTACAGGGGTTTGAATATCCCGCATAAAGAAATTGTCTGGATCTTCCACTTTCATGTTTATTGGAGTGCTAAACATGTCCTCGTACTGCTTTTTTAGGATTTCACTAATTTCTTTGTCATCCTCCGTGTATGAACCTTCACTTGTATGAATAGGTCCAATACTGGCAGTGGTTTTTGCTTTTGATTTCGCATATGTGAAGAAATATTTTGGACTTTTCTTTATTTCCTGATTTGCTTTCTGTTCTAACTGCCTTTCTTCAGTTTCATATGAGTGTTTCAATTTTCGCTCGATTTCTTCAATCTCCCTATTTAAATTATTCCTTCTTTGACAGGAAATTTGTGTCTGCATAATCAGTTCCGTTATTTTTTTCCTGCGTTTGTAGTGTCGTCTGCGTTCTCTTTCTATGTTGGATCTCTTTCTGGCTTTCCTCAAGGAACATGTTTCAGACAGACTTGATACGCTTCCGAAGTCAGTTTTTCTATTCCTTCTGTAGGACTTGTATTACTTAGAACAGTTTCCCATGGAATGTTTGTAAGTTTCCTGTTTATTATCTCCCAGTCTATCCATTTATTATTAAAATTGAATTTACTGAATAGCCCCTCTCGCTTTATCAACGTTTTAGGTCTATTCTGAGTATTGATGGTCGTTTGCACTTCAATGAGCTTATGATCTGAGTATGTGGTATCTGATATTGTAATGTCTCTGATTAATGTCTTCATTGTTCGTAAAGACCAGATCTAGAATATTTTCATTTCTCTAATTCTTATCCGGCTGACGGCTAGGCTCCTTGAGACTACCGAAGCTGCTTGCAGGAAAGTAAATTAACCCAAACGTATTCTACGTTACTCAAATTGTCAAAGAACAAATTCTCTTACAGCAATGGGCGTTCCCTTGGTTACGTTATATTAATTGCCTCGCATCACCTCACTGAATAACTGAATACTGGACTTCGATGTCCTACCAGATAAACAGGAGAATACATGTGTACCCAAGTACTCGTCTACAGCCGAGTTCACCCACGACAATGACAAATCACACTAACAAATCACAGTGATTTACGTTACAATGCGGTTGCAATGACAATTCTGCAGAACCTAGTAAAATAATATACAGGACATGAACCCTCTAGAACACTGCCCCACAATGACTTTACTGAACTGCAATCACATACGGTGATTGCTCAACTCTAGCAACAATCACCATCAAATAACAACCCCTTTGCAATAACATACTCGGCAAGTACTATAATTTCCAAATATTAGAATACTGCACACACTTACTTCCTGTTGCAAATGACCCCAGTGCTCTCAATAACCCCTAGAACATAGGTCCACACATTGCAATCACCACAGTAAATAACACAATAACACTAGGCACCGTGACACTACGATTATATATATATATATAATTACTGCTGACACATGTAGCCTGCAGTTATCAAACGTTATTGGGAACACTAAGGAGATCTCGCACTCCTTAAATCACATGGGTGAGTGATTTATCGATCCCGCATGCCGATAAACACTCTCGAGAGTTACGTTACTCGACAGAGCGATGGCGGTCTCTCCAGACAGCCACAATATATATATATATATATATATATATATATATATATATATATATATATATATATATATATATATATATATATATATATATATATATATATATATGTAAATCACACTTGTCACATCCCTGGGAACAATACAAGAAATTAAGACCACACTGTGGTACACTCCATAATAATCATTGCCAGGAATCACTGACGTTACACACACATTAACCTGAGCGCTCAGTGTTGGAATTCCACACCTGCAAGACTACACATGGAAATGATATCACTCCATCCCACGGACGATCAAAAATGCTTTAATTATCACAATGGAATATAATTATTACATGGACATCCTCTCTGTCCGTGGCTAATCTATGTATACTCTGTTCCCGTGTGTACCCACACACACACACACACACACTGTACGTCTGTGTACACAAGACGCAAGTCCCTCTGGACTGACAAGATGACAATAAAAGGTGATTATCTCCTCGTCCACACTTCACTTCACCTCCACAGGTGCTGCGTGACAATGTGGACGGAACACCTGACTTCGAATTCAAGATTTAAGAGACTAACTGATCACCAGAAATACACACATAGGTATTTACTCATTCATACTGCCGGCTTACACACCATTCCCATACATCAGGCACCCCGCTACGGGTGGCTGCCTCAGTCACCGCAGTAGTAGGTGGCGTAGGCGGTGATAGTACATCACGTGGTATTTTACGAACAATTGGCGCGCACTCGAACCCCTCCCCTCACAACACGGCTCAGTTCGCACCCTCGACCCACCGGTAAAGCGAGGCGTTCGTACCCAGGTGATGCGCACAACGATAGCATCTTACACAAACATGGGAAATCTGCCTTAAAACTCTGACACGAATTTCCCCGTTCCCATCGACTGCTACAGAGTACTAGCAGGTATTATTAATAATCACTGGTATGGGATCTACAAGTCTGTTACTGCTCGTTTGCACATTACCCCACAATCCCAGATCACTGTACCTCTACCCACTGTACACAATGTCTTTCTCCAATCCAAGCAACAACTTCGGCCGGATTCTGTGACGACCCCCGTCGTCGATGAAGCAGGAGGTGAAGCAGTTGAGTAATCAACCCACCACGACGCCCTATACTCAATTTGGCCGAATTGAGTACAGAGAGCGTCTTGACAAAGTGGCAGCTATGTTCAGAATGACGCTTACACCCGCAATTCCCGCGTCCTCCTCGAAATAACCAATGAGAGGAAGGCATACAGCGGCCTACCCCTCTCAACCAATCAGCGACGGTGTAGCACAGCCCCTAGGGCAACTCCAAGATGGCCGACCAACATGGCGGCTCAAGATGTTTACTAAGATGGCAGCTGTTTCCATGACGATGACTGGCTAGCGCGCGGGAGGCCCACAGCTCACCCCACGCCTGGGGCCTAGCTGTTCCCGCGCAAAGTTGAGTCTCGCTCAAGCCATACAATGAGGTTACCTTGAGGTGCTTCTGGGGCATAGTGTCCCCGCGGCCCGGTCGTCGACCAGGCCTCCTGGTTGCTATCGGCATATCTCTGCTATCGGCATATCTCTGCTATATCTCTTCTACTCTCATATCACCATGCTATGAGATGATGCTATCGGCATATCTCTGTCCACAGATGTGCTACTCCGGCCAGGGTAACATTTCTGGACTGCTGATGAATGGGGCTCTCACATGAGCCCAAACACTAGATGTTTCGGTTGCTGGTTACCAAGCTTAAGTCCGCACACTTAACAAGTGTACTGGCCTCCACAGGCATAAGAGCACTATTGTAAGTGAGCTGGTGAACCATCTCCTCACAGACATGTTCAGGGAAGGGAATTTATCATTTTACAAAGAAAAAATGAATTTTTGGGAACACTTTATTTCATGCGCACAGGGGGAATTTCACAATAAACTCGGCGCAGCATGGTGGTTAATCGACTGAGCTATGACACGAATAAGAATTGCAACCGAGAAATCAACTTGACCTACCACGGATCTTGCAGTCTCTCCGAGACACAAACCAGGTTTTTACACAATTCCCCCATGCACCTGAGCTCTGTCAATAATCTGTTCTACCTCTTTGCCCTTACTTCATTACACACTCTCGGACGTAGGTTCGAACCCTCGTCACGGCTCTTGTGGATTTGTTCATATCAAACTTGAAATGAAACAAACAAACAAACAAACTCATTTCAAATTTGTTCATATCAAACCTACCCATACTATCAAAAATATTTGAAAAAATTATCTACAAACAGCTCTACTCATACCTCGTAAAATTTGACATACCCGGCCCCTGTCAGTTTGGCTTCCACTCCCAAAAGAGTACTAGCGACGCAATTATTAGTCTCCTTGATATAATTTACTCAGCCCTTGACAAAAATGAGTTAACGACTTGACTCTTCATTAACCTGAAAAAGGCCTTTGATACTGTTAATCACAACTACCTCTTGTGTAAACTGCATCATTATGGAGTCCGAGGCCATGCCCTGGACTATATCCAATCCTATCTTAGTGATAGACACCAATGTGTAGCCATCAATGATATATCCTCTCCTACTTTACCTAACCATTGGAGTGCCACAGGGCAGCATCTTGGGACCTCTCCTATTTCTTATATACATCATTGGTCTGCCTAATGTCACCAACATTCTGAAACCTATATTGTTTGCTGATGATACTACCCTCATCTACTCTAACCCCAACCCACATACACTAAATAATGCTGTTAATAATGAACTAAAAAAAAGTCCACTTATGGATGTCAACCAACAAACTAACACTTAACATAGAAAAGACCTACTACATCTTATTTGGAAGCAAATCAACAAATGCAATTCAGCTTACATAGACAATGTTAACATTAGTAATAGAAATGATGGAAAGTTTTTTGGCCTATTCCTAGATAAGAGACTCAACTTCAGCACCTACATACAACACATAACTAAGAAAGTCTAAAACAGTTGGTATACTCTCCAAAATCAGATACTATGTACCTAACTCTGCTCTCATCTCACTATATTATGCACTAATCTATCACTATCTTAATTATGGTATCTGTGCATGGGGTTCAACCACTGCAAACCACCTCAGGTCCATCATCCCCCAGCAAAAATCTGCTATCAGAATAATAAATTCTGTTTTCAGACAACACTCAGCCCCCTTGTTTAACTCCCTAAACATGCTAAACATAATCTCATTCCACACATTCTTTTGTGTCAACTACATTTACAAAGGCCTGTTCATAAATGCAAATCATGTTCTGAAACTCTCCCTGGACAGATATAATAGGACCCATTATCACCACAACAGAAATAAATATCGCTTTGTTATCCCCAGAGTCAAACTTAATCTGTACACACACAATCTATGCAAATAATGGGATCTAGTCTATGGAACTCACTCCCTAATGAATTGAAAAGCTGTCCAACTTTTGCATCATTCAAAAACAAAACTAAAAAGTACCTAATCTCATCTGCATAGTTTTTTTACCTTGTTGCTTTAAAATTGCAATGTATCTAGTGCTACCCAATCTCCCAATCTTCATGTACCCAACCCAAACAACTTTACCATTGTTATCATTGCTGTCTTCTTATATGTGCTTTCAATTTGCTGTATGGTGCCTATTAATCTTCGTTTAAATTTCCAATCAAGCTGTCAATGCAAGCAATCAGAACTTTAATATAACAATGTGCTCTAATATTCCTACTAATCTCTCTCATCTAACTTTTTTTCTCTCTTGCAATGAATCTGTTATTTTATCAATTCCGCTAGAATTTACCTACTTAAAATTATCTGTTAGATTAAGGACCTGCCCGAAACGCTGCGCATACTAGTGGCTTTACAAGATTGTAAATACCATGCTATGTATTCTCACAAACCCAATGTACCTTGTATATAAATAATTAAATAATTAAATAAATAAATAAAAAAATTTGATGCATCACGCTATTGTGATTTCTATGTGTAATAAGAGTATTGTTCAATTGAAGGGACAGCAGTTACACATACTAATGAAGCCACTATTACGCAAAGCGTTTCGGGCAAAATTAATAGTAATATAGAAATTTTTTAATTATTGTTGTGATGGGGCAAAACACTTAATACTATAAGAGAAGTAAGCTAACAAAATGAGAATGTTCAAGGAAAATAAAAAATTAATACAAAGGTGATACATAAGGATGACAAGCATTTATTTATTTATTTATATGCAAGAAGGTACATTAGGGGTTAAGAGAGAACATAGAAATGAAGTTGATTTTACATTTCTTGTAAAGCCATTAGCACGCATAGAGTTTCGGGCAAGTCCTTAAACTAACAGATAATTTTAAGTAGATAATTTACAGTAAAATTGACAAAAAATGTGAACAGGTACTTTACAGCCTTACTTTACAGGTACAGAGTATAGTCAGAGTACTGGCATAGATTATTACATTATGGAGTCAGTAGTTCTAACAACAGTACAGTAGTTTATTTACATTAATTACTGAATGGAAATACAAGGTGTAATTTAGAACTGCTCCTCATGACATTTTCTTGGAACATATCAGAACATAGAGTAACATAAACATACTATAATTTAAGGTTAATGAGGCCAACACTTACAAATAACCAAGATCATAAAGAACACGAGTAAACACTTTATCAAAGAAATGCGTGAAATTAAATGACATTAAATGTAGACAGTAAATGTAGAAATTATATGAGTAATACAGTGTGCCCTCGCTTGAACGAACTATATGGGGGCGTAGCCGATTCATTTCAGCGTGGAATTCATTCCATCAATCCGGCCCCAACATCCCCCTCCCCCCCCCAAAAAAAAAAACAAAAAAAATTAATAATACATATGCCAGTACACATTTGCCTTTTGAAAAATTTAAATAACCAAGAATTTGAATTGCAATGAAATAAATTGATATTGCATGTTACAGTACTGTACTTACCCTACCAGTTGAGTTTTGTAGTGCAAACTTTGTTAGCCTTAATATCCTGAGAGTGCCACACATATGAATATAAATTGTTTAAAGAACAGTAACTTTTCTAACAAATGTACATTATACACTACAGTCTGTACATAAAGTACAGACCACTAGAATCACACTACTGCAGTACACTTATATCATAAACTACACTTTGTACATTTAATGTCATTAGAACTGTGCTGTACAGCTCAATTGGTACTCCCAGGTAAGTTATGGCTAGTGCTGGGTGCTGGTCTAGTGGCCTGGGTATCCTCAGCAGGTAATTACCTAAGTGTAATTACCTAAGTGTAGTTACAGGATGAGAGCTACGCTCGTGGTGTCCCGTCTTCCCAGCACTCTTTGTCATATAACGCTTTGAAACTACTGACGGTCTTGGCCTCCACTACCTTCTCCCCTAACTTGTTCCAACCGTCTACCACTCTGTTTGCGAAAGTGAATTTTCTTATATTTCTTCGGCATCTGTGTTTAGCTAGTTTATATCTATGACCTCTTGTTCTTAACGTTCCAGGTCTCAAGAAATCTTCCCTATCGATTTTATCAATTCCTGTTACGATTTTGTATGTAGTGATCATATCACCTCTTTTTCTTCTGTCTTCTAGTTTTGGCATATTTAATGCCTCTAACCTCTCCTCGTAGCTCTTGCCCTTCAGTTCTGGGAGCCACTTAGTAGCATGTCTTTGCACCTTTTCCAGTTTGTTGATGTGCTTCTTAAGATATGGGCACCACACAACTGCTGCATATTCTAGCTTTGGCCTAACAAAAGTCGTGAACAATTTCTTTAGTATATCGCCATCCATGTATTTAACAGCAATTCTGAAGTTAGAAAGCGTGGCATAGACTCCTCGCACAATATTCTTTGTGGTCCTCAGGTGATAGTTTTCTATCTAGAACCACTCCTAGATCTCTTTCTTTATCAGAATTCTTTAAAGATTTCTCACATAATATATAGGTTGTGTGGGGTCTATGTTCTCCTATTCCACATTCCATAACATGGCATTTATTAACATTAAATTCCATTTGCCAAGTGGCACTCCATGTACTTTTGTCCAGGTCTTCTTGAAGGGCATGACAATCATCTAAGTTTCTTATCCTTCCTATTATCTTAGCATCATCAGCAAACATGTTCATATAATTCTGTATACCAACTGGTAGATCATTTATGTAGACAATAAACATCACTGGTGCAAGAACTGAACCCTGTGGTACTCCACTTGTGACATTTCTCCAGTCCGATACATTGCCTCTGATCACAGCCCTCATTTTTCTATCAGTCAGAAAATTTTTCATCCATGTTAGAAGCATACCTGTCACTCCTGCAATATTTTCCAGTTTCCAGAACAACCTCTTATGTGGAACTCTGTCGAAAGCCTTTTTTAGGTCCAGATAGATGCAGTCAACCCAACCATCTCTTTCCTGTAATATCTCTGTTGCTCGATCATAGAAACTGAGTAAATTCGATACACAGGATCTTCCAGATCGAAAACCATACTGTCTGTCTGATATTATATCATTTCTCTCCAGGTGTTCTACCCATTTAGTTTTAGTTATTTTTTTCCAATATTTTGACTATTACACTTGTCAATGATACCGGTCTATAATTAAGGGGGTCTTCTCTGCTTCCACTTTTGTCGATTGGAACTATGTTAGCCTTTTTCCACACATCAGCTACAACTCCTGTATACAGGGATGCCTGAAAAATCAGTTGAAGAGGAATGCTGAGCTCAGGTGCACATTCTCTCAGAACCCATTGTGAAACTCCATCTGGACCAACTGCTTTGTTCTTATTTAGCTCCTTGAGCATTTTTTCCACTTCGTCTCTGGACACCTCTATGTGCTCTATGTTGTTCTCTGGAATCCTTATTGTATCTGGTTCCCTGAAGATTTCATTTTGTACAAACACACTTTGGAACTTTTCGTTTAATGTTTCACACATTTCCTTTTCATTTTCCGTGAATCTATTTCCCATTTTCAGCCTCTGAATATTATCCTTTACCTGCAATTTGTTGTTTATGAATTTATAGTACAGACCTGGTTCTGTTTTGCATTTGTCTGCAATCCCTTTTTCAAAATTTCTTTCTGCCTCTCTCCTCACTGCCGTGTAGTTGTTTCTCGCATCTTTGTATTGCTGGTATGTTTGGGGGTTCGGCCTCTTCCTGTATTGATTCCATTTTTGTGTCTTTTGGTCTCTGGCCCTCACGCACGCAAGGTGAGTCCTTGCTAGTGCTGGGTGCTGGTCTAGTTGCCTGGGCATCCTCGGAAGGTGAGTCCTTGCTTGTGATGGGTGCTGGTCCAGTTGCCTGGGCATCCTCGGAAGGTGAGTCCTTGCTTGTGATGGGTGCTGGTCCAGTTGCCTGTGAGTCCTTGCTAGTGCTGGGTGCTGGTCCAGTGGCCTGGGCATCCTTAGAAGGTGTGTCCTTGCTAGTGCTGGTCCAGTGGCCTGTACATCCTTAGAAGGTGTGTTCTTGCTAGTGCTGGGTGCTGGTCCAGTTGCCTGGGCATCCTCAGCAGGTGAGTCCTTGCTAGTGCTGGGTGCTGGTCTAGTTGCCTGGACATTCTCAGGAGGCGAGTCCTTGCTAGTGCTGGTCCAATTGCCTGGGCATCCTCGGATCGTGAGTCCTTGCTAGTGCAGGGTGCTGGTCCTGTAGGCCTACTGTGAAACCGTACCAAAAACTTTTGAGTCTTAGTTTGTTTCTTTGTTGTGAGCTTCATTATAATATCTTTCATGTCCTTTAGGTGCAGGTAATAATCTGTCAGTTCTTCATTATCAGTTACAGCAACCAAATCAAGCAGGTCATTAACCTTTTGCAATGATGCAGCATATGGAATAGGTAACACAGTCATCTTCCTCTTCCACATCCTCATCATTATTACCAGTAACACACTGGATAATCATATTATCAGGTAATTCAACATAACCTGGATCATCAGCATCATTATTTAACCACTCATTCACATCAGAAAGTTGCAAATCTTCCTCACCTGCATCTCTGAATGTCTCAAAAATCACATTATCAAAGCCCTCAAAATCATAGTCATCTTCGTCTTTATTCTAACCAGGTACCGGACTCAGAATTTTATTCCATGCATTCTTTTATGTGGTGACCTTCAACTCGCTCCATTCCTTGGCCTAGTTGTAAATTGCATCTTTAATTAAATATTTCTTGAAATTTTCTAGTGTTCTACTAGCCTTCTTATCCTTATTAGGCATCTCGTCTTCCTCAGAGAGCAGAACTTCCATAATATCTGAATTCATAGCTCTTTTATAAAGCCTTTGAGAGCATAGATAACCCCTAATCCATGGGCTGTATTACAGATGTAGTGTTTGGTGGTAAAGCCATACATGTTATTTTGCCATCAGGCGATGTTAATTTAGCAATGGGGTGAGCTGGGGCATTGCCAGTCAACAACATTGCCTTTACCTCAGCAGGATGAATTCTACACATATTGATCTGCTGCTTTTTTACTTCTTTACAAAAATGATTCTGGAACCAATCCTCAAAAATAATCTGTGTGAACCAGGCATTTTTTGTGTTGTAGTAGATGACAGGTAATCTGTTCATGCAGTTTTTCAATGCTCTGAGGTTGGCAGATTTCCCAACAATTGCGCACTTTGTTCGGTGACTGCCATCTGCGTTACAGCACAATAATGCTGAAATTCTTTCCTTCTTTACCTTGCAACTAGGAATACTCTTCTCAAGCCTGAAGGTCAAAGTGTTTCTTTGAAGGCATTTCCAGTTAAAGCCTGTTACATCTGCATTGTACACTTAAAACCAGCTTAGATTATTAGATATAATGTGCTGAGAAAGTTTATGCTTATATGCATTAGCACTTCCAACATCTGCACTTAATGCCTCGCCACAAATTTTCTTGTTAATGATGCCATACCTTTCTTTAAATTGACATACCCATTCAGTGCTAGCCTTGAAATTGTCAATGTTTAACTTTACAGCAAGTCTTTCAGCTGCATTTCTAATAGAATCAACTGAAACAGCAATTCCTTTCACACCATGCTGTGTAAACCATTTAAATACAGACGAGTCCAAATCCGTATACTTAGCAGGCCTCAATTTTTCCTGTTGCCTATTGCATCAGTTTGAGCAAAGAATTTCTTAATATTATCCTTCTGCTTTTTTATATCACAAATTGTAGCTTTACCAATGTTGAATTCTTGGGCGAGTTGAGTAACAGAGTATCCACGCTCTGCTTTCTCTATCAAGTCAACTTTCTAATCAATTGACAAATATTTTCTCTTGTTTTATACCTTTAATACCATGAATGCTGCTCTGAGACATCTTGACAGATTAAATGAGTTCAAACAGTAAAAATGTTCAAATTTATCACGAAAATCCTTCGCATGCGAGTCCGACGTTTTTACCCCAGGAAGAGGAGAAGCACATGGTGCCAGCCATCTCATCCAGGTCCAACGCGTTGACATGACCTGTGCTTATTTTATAGGTATTCTCAAAATTTGATGTACTTATTGACTGTTACAAGTTGTTTTATTTAAAATATTATTGTTATAATTAGAGAAATATTGTTAGTGTGAAGTTTTATGTATTTTATACAGTACAGTTCTGTATTAACCCTTAAGCTGTGCATGGCATACATATACGACAGGACCTGATGGCAAAGTTCAATTTCTCAAATTTGCTCTAATGCTTTCCAGTTTTTTGTGCATATTAGCAAATCCTGCAACTTTGTCTAAATGATCACAAATGTAACTTGAAAAATAAGAACATAAAAAAATTATAAAATTGAATATTGAAAACTTCAGGTTTTGAAATCAGCTGCAAGAATATAAACTGACACCAATTGTTCATTTGGTGTTATTATGCTCTCAGAATAGTATATGATCTTCATTTTCATAGATTTAGAAAAGATATGTTTTCAGTTTAGTTTACTGTAAAAAAAATTGTCAGTGTGGCATCTGAATTATGCGCCAAATTTAGAAAAATTGATAACTCCAAATGTTTAGGGTTTGTTTAAAATCCATTCTAATAGGATTGTAGAACAGACAGCTGTCCACATTATTTGTAAAAATGGTGAGAATCGGTAAGAAACTGGATTTTTTTAAGCTGACTCAAAGATGAAACTCTAGTTTTAGAGATAATTGAAGTTGAAGTTATCAACAATGAATAAGGTAGATCTAACTCATTAATTTAGTTATATGTTTTAATAAACGTTGTTTGGCATTCATACTCGAATATGTGAAAGTTGTAGGTCAATATGTGTTGGAATGACGTTAAGAAAAAAATACCCCCCCCCTCCTGGGGGGTGGGGAGCTGGTCGGCCGAGCGGACAGCATGCTGGATTTGTGGTCCTGTGGTCCTGGGTTCGATCCCAGGCGCCGGTGAGAAACAATGGGCAGAGTTTCTTTCACCCTATGCCCCTGTTACCTAGCAGTAAAATAGGTACCTGGGTATTAGTCAGCTGTCACGGGCTGCTTCCTGGGGGTGGAGGCCTGGTCGAGGACCGGGCCGCGGGGACACTAAAGCCCTGAAATCATCTCAAGATAACCTCCCCCCCAAAAAATATAGGGATAATTATAATGATTTAGGGGATAAAAATTTATACTTTATAAAGGTGACAAAGCCCTAATCTGGTCCCTAATCATCAAAACCGCCTAAAAGAGACAGAAAATAGAATTTGAAATCTGTGAAACACTCGGTAAAAAAATTTGAAGTCCCAAGTTCTGCCAGTTGTGACCGATTTATTTGATGACCAATTTCATTCTATCATGACATAGTTAGGGATGGGTATGCATTCTCCAGGAGGTTACACCAAAATCAGATAATAACCAAAAAGAGACGAGAAAAAAAATCCCCCCCCCCCAAAAAAATTATTTTTTGAACATTAACCCCTTAACTGCGCGGCATCCAAATATGAACCCCCCCCTTCCCTAGTGCGCAGGAAATAAAACCTCTAGAAAAAATTCTTTTCTGTTTTAAAAGTGTCAAAAACCCTTCCCTGAGTATGGGTATAGTAACAGAAGGTCGAAATTGTACGTACTTTGGCTGCTATGGGGTCCGTAAGTTCGTGCGTGATGGCATCATTCCCTGGTCTCCCGTGGTGTACATCCCCGGGGCCGGTAGGGTGCTTGGGACAGGATGCACGAGTTGCATCCTGTCCCGAGCGCACCCCAGATGTGGGCCTGCATGCGCGTTGCGCAGTTATTAATTAAAGTGTTAAAAATATAATAGCATATTAACATTAGGCAATACATTTTTATGATATATAACAAAATAGAGCATAATAACATATTATTATTGGTATTATTATGTACTGTATTACTATACAGGCACCAGCTGCATATCCACTTTGTGGACACTTCTTGCTACTATTCTTCTTTGTACATTGGACAAGTGCTTGCATCTCTTTATTACTGCATTATCCCTTAGTTCAAGTTAATAGGAGCTGTTCTCCTTATCAACAAAATATTCTCCTTGTTAAAATTGTCTAAAGTACATTTCTGAAAACATTGCGATGACGCTTAAGCCAATAAGTTGGAGATTTGTTTTAACATTTAATATTAATTTTCACATAATTAAAATATTTTTTCCCAGGCCCAGCTTTTACAGCCCAGGCTGTAGCAGCTTAACCCTTAAACTGCGCATGGGGTATATATACGCCATGTCCCACGGTGCGCATGACGTACATATACGCCATAGGGTGCCAGGCCCGATTCAAATGGCCCGCGGCTACACGGGGTTCACATTAGCTTCCTCAGGGCTCTTGTAACAAGACGCCATTTAAAAAAAAAAAAAATCGTGGGCAATATACTCAGGTGTGAGAGGCACAGTACTGTTGGAGTAACCAAGGCTGCTGCACGCAGCATGAGCGAACAGCATTGCTGTTCAGCTTGTGACCACAGCATTGCCAAAAAATGTCAAAATAAATATATAATTGCTATTATTTAGCGATGACAATATTACAGATGACCCCTGACTGTAATATAAATAACCAGGGTTGTGATAATAGCAGGATTGTTGTAATAATTAGCACTGTGGGACGAGTGATGCTGATAGAAGAATGGAGATAGCATCGTTTACTGACTGTGTGGCCACCTGTTATTGTCTGCATTCACCATACCAGCTCAGTGGTTCTCTATGGTGAACACAAATGTAGATACTTATATATAATGTGTGCATTAGTGTAATAACAGCAAAAGGATTATGCTGGGTGGAGCCATTTGGGTGATGGAGGTGATGTCGTCTGCATAATTTGTCTAGCTGTTTAGAGGGTGGTCACTATGCTCTTTGGGCACTCTACAAGCTTAGGTGTACAGTTACAGTGCATACAACATGTAGATACTTATATATAATATGTGTATATATGGGGAGCCGGTCGGCCGAGCGAACAGCACGCTGGACTTGTGATCCTGGGTTCGATCCCAGGCGCCGGCGAGAAACAATGGGCAGAGTTTCTTTCACCCTATGCTCCTGTTACCTAGCAGCAAAATAGGTACCTGGGTGTTAGTCAGCTGTCACGGGCTGTTTCCTGGGGGTGGAGGCCTGGTCGAGGACCGGGCCGCGGGGACACTAAAAACCCCCGAAATCATCTCAAGATACCCTCAAGAAATGGTAATAACACTGCAAACAGTATTGTTGGGGGAGAAAGTTTAGTGCGTGTGACCTTGAATGAGTGAGGGAGCCTCCAGCTGTGTGTATAGCGACGACTCTTAGTGCCTGAGCTAACTATATCAGCTTAGCTGTACAGTTGTGGTGAACAAAATATATACATACTTATATATAAAACGTCTGTATATAGTGTAATAACACCACAAATGGTATTGTTGGGGGAGAGAGTTTAGTGCGTGTGAACTTGAATGAGTGAAGGAGCCGCCAGCTGACTGTGTGTATAGCGACAACTTGTAGTGCCTGAACTAACTATATCAGCTTATCTGTACAGTTGTGGTGAACAAAACATGTTGATTCTTATATATAATGTCTCTATATTTTGAATAAAACATAAAACAGGATGGTGGGAGGAAAAAGTGGGCGAGTGAGGCGCTGTTGAGGGAGTGGCAGCGAGTGGCTGGCTGGTGTGTGGCGGTCACTCCTTGTTGCTTTTCGACTCTCAATACCAACTTAGTGGTTCGTTATGGTGCACAAAACATGCAGATACTTATATATAACCTGTGTATAGAGTGTAATAGCAGTGAAACTATTTGTTTATTGTTTTATGAACATAATTGAATCACTAATATGCACATCATACTTTTGAGTATAGCGATTATTCATTACTTTTATTATATAAATATATTACAATACACACTATTGAATAATATTACGGCAAAAAACTAAGAAAAAATCATTCAGAGACATAGAAATAATTAAGTGATAATATCTTTGCGGCAACTCCCACCTGTCAGCGCGGGTGACGCTGACTGGCTCTGACGACCGCTCTGTCAACGCCCACTTTTTGCCAAACTTCCTCGTTCAATTGTGGCCAAAATGTCACCTACTATTTTTTTTTTCCCGTGCTCAGGGAACACATACTAGTACAGTATTAACATTTTAAGAAGACGAAATAATTTGTTAGAATTTTTTTTCTTGCACACATGCGTGTAAATGTCCTCAGGACCCCTGAGCAGTGGAAGGGTTAAGGGTTAATGCACATGGTTTGCATTATGTAGGCTATTAGAGAGGGTAGGGGAGGCAGTCGAGAACCCGCTCATAACCCCCTTTCCCCATTCCTGCCCACCCTCCTTACTCCTGCCCATCTTCCTTACTCCTGCCCAATCTTCCTTACTCCTGCCCAATCTTCCTTACTCCTGCCCACCCTCCTTATTCCTGTCCATCCTCCTTATTCCTGCCCACCCTCCTTACTCCTGCCCATCGTCCTTATTCCTGACTACCCTCTTTACTCCTGGCCACCCTCCTTATTCCTGCCCATCCTCCTTATTCCTGCCCACCCTCCTTACTCCTGCTCACCCTCCTTATTCCTGCCCACCCTCCTTACTCCTGCTCACCCTCCTTACTTTTGCTCAAAGCACAATACCTAAACAAAATTATTTAATTTTTCTAAACATTTACTATGTTTTGGTGGGAAAATTTTTGTCATAGAAACCTTAAATTTGTTTTATTTTGCCCTAATAGGTAATACTGCTTCCAGTCTCTGCTCGGCTACCCAGGACGATAGCAAACACAACTTCTGCCCATTAATGATGGTAAGGACAATTTTATTCTTACTGTATTACCAGTGTGTGTGTTTATCATGTTGATGTCAATAACCAGTGATTGTGAGTGTATTAATCAAAATATTTTCATTAACTAGTATATTAATGTTGGTGTTGTCTTTTATCACTGGGATAAGCGAGTTTAGTGAGCATCAGTCCGGTGCTATGGTGATTGTTTTTATCTTTTCTGATAGACTTAATAGTATCATTAACGTTTATCTCTGATATGGTACCTGGAGTACCTGGAGAGAGTTTTGGGAGTTCTTTTACTCCCCGAGCCCAACCTGGGGTCTGGCTTGACTTGTGATAACTTGGTCCAACAGGCTGTTGCTTGAAGCAGCCTGCAGGCCCACATATCCACTATAGCCTGGTTGGTCCAGCACTACTTGCAAGAACCTGTCCATGTGCCTCTTGAATACATCCACCTTCGTTCTGGCAATATTTCTAATTCGGTGTTGAACAGCTGTGGACCCCTAATGTTTAGACAGTGCAATCTGATTGTGTCTAGAGCACCTCTACTCTTCACTGGTTCTATTCTGCATTTCCTTCCATACCTTTCGCCCCAGTATGTTGTTATTCTACTGTGCAAATTTGGGATCTGGCCTTCAAGTATCTTCCATGTATTTGATACCTTTCTCTTCTCCTTTCCAAAGAGTGCATTTTAAAAGCTTTGAGACGGTCCCAGTAATTTATTTAGATGTTTTATCATTTCTATGTATGCCGTATTTATTCTGTGTATTTCCTCTAATTCAGAGATCTCTCCTGGTCTGTAAGGGGAAGTGAGTACCAAGAAATACTTAAGATGGGACAGCATTAGTGATTTAAATAGTATTAGCATTGCTGGTCCCTGGAACGTTCTCATAAACCATCCTACCATTTTCCTGGCTGCCACTATATTTGCTCAGTTATGTTCACTAAATGTCAGGTTGTCAGACATCATAATTCCCAGGTCTTTTACCTGTCGCTTTCCTTCAACGAGTAGGTCTGTTTGCATCCTGTACCCTGTTTTGTTTAAGCTCCTCGTTTCCACCATACCAAAATACTGTAGAAACCCACTAATCCGGAATCCGCCAATCCAGAAAAACGCCCTCATTTGGCAAAAATCGTGGCCGGATAAAGATATCTCCCTCTCCGGCCAAAATGTCCATGGAAGCCGAACTAGCGGATATTTGGCTGGATCAGCGGCCTAACACTCGTTGTACACCACCACCAGGAAGGGAGGGAATCATGAAGGGAGGGAGTCACTCTCACTGCTGCTCACTTTCTCTGTCCTGCCCACATTCACTGCCTCCCTCCCTCCCTAAGAGATTCTTCTGTAGGTGGCAGTAGATTGCCAGCCAGAGATAGCCTGGAGAATTTCCATCTAATACAATAAAGGAGTCATGAACAAGTATTTTTATTACTTTTTATTATCCTAATAATATTACTAAACAAAATCTGTAACCAAAAATATATACATGATGATGTACAGTGTGTTTTCACTTGAAAGAACTATATGAGGTGAGGCTGGTTATTTCACCGCGGAATTCGTTCTACCTGTCGGCCCCAGGCTGTCCCTCCCCTTAATGTGAAAATAACAGAGGTCCTACATCCACTATCAACTAAACAATATTCACAGAAAATCTATTTATTATGTATTTATTATTTTGAACATGACACATGATAGAACAGTCATTGGTAAACAATTCCATATCAAAATCATAACTATGTGATGGTTATTGGTGGCTGCAAATATGATGTATTGGCCAGGATTTCCATAAGCCAAATGTATCAGTCTATATAAATATTCATAAACAATTCATTTACAGTATTATGAATTAATTTTCACTTTGGCATTTGATAGAACAATCATTTACAAACAATTTGGAATAAAAATGCTACGAATTTGAGCATTAATGAATCCAGTCAAGCAAAATCACATAATTTTCTCAACAAACTGACAAGAGGAGGGGCCGTTGTCGGGCCGCCGGTGGTAGGGGGAGGGAGGGAGGGGCCGGTCACTGGTAGTCCGGTGTGGGAGGGGGGGGTGGTTGTAGAATGTTAGCGGTAGAGGAGTTGGGGTGGGGAGTGGTGGCCAGACTGGCAGGCCTTGGGCCAGACCAGGCTTAGGGCCAGACCGGGCCTCAGGCCTGGCCCAGGCCTTTTCAGGATTGCGCAGCAGAAAATAACATGATGTTTAACAGTGATAAATTCCAGGTACTCTGGTACGGCAAAAATGAGGATCTGAAACATAATACAGGGTACAAAACATAATTGAATCTGCCCATAGTAGGAAAACAGCATGTCAAGGATTTGGGAATAATGATGTCCGACGACCTAACGTTTAGGGAGCATAACCAAGCAAATATTGCGGCAGCCAGAAAAATGATACGATGGATATCGTGAACTTTCAAATCCAGGGATCCCATCACGATGGTTGTACTCATCAAGTCACTTGTGTTGTCCCGTCTTGAGTATTGCTCAGTACTCGCTTCCCCCCTTCAGAGCAGGGGAGATTGCTGAAATAGAGGGAATACAGAGAACATATATGGCACGCATAGACGCAATAAAGCACCTAAATTATTGGGATCGTCTCAAAGCTCTCCAAATGTACTCGCTAGAAATGAGACGAGAGAGATACCAAATGATATACACATGGAAAATACTGGAGTGCCAGGTCCCAAATCTACACAGTAAAATAAGAACATACTGAGTGAACGATATGGAAGAAAATGCAGAATAGAACCAGTGAAGAGCAGAGGTGCCATAGGCACAATCAGAGAACACTGTATAAACATCAGAGGTCTGCGATTGTCCAACGTCCTCCCAGCGGGCATAAGAAATATTGCCGGAACAACCGTGGACATCTTCAAGAGGAAACTAGATTGCTTCCTCCAAGGAGTGCTGGACCAACTGGGCTGTGGTGGGTATGTGAGCCTGCAGGCCGCTCCAAGCAACAGCCTAGTGGACCAAACTCTCAAAAGTCAAGCCTGGCCTCGGGCCGTGCTTGAGGAGTAGAAGAACTCCCAGAACCCCATCAAGCAGGCCAGACCTCAGGCCAAACTTCAGACCAGGCCTGAGGCCAGACCTCAGGCCAGGCCTCGGCCAGACCATTCCAGGCCTCGGGTCAGACCAGCCCAGACCTCAGGCCAGACCTCAGGCCAGGCCTCAGACAAGGCCTCAGACAAGGCCTCAGAGCAGGCCACAGAGCTGGCCTCAGGCCAGACCTCAGCCCAGACCTCAAGCCAGACCTAGAGCCAGACCTCAGACCAGGTCTCAGATTAGGCTTCAGCTCAGGTTCCACCTTAGACAAGGCCTCAGGATAGACCTCAGACCAGGCCTCAGGCCAGATCTCAGACCCAGACCTTGACCCGTCTCAGATAATGTTGACTGCGTAGAGGCTAGCTGCTTTTTTACCCCCCCCCCAATGCATCACCCTCACCACTAACATCACCATTTATTATGAATTCTTCATTTTGACTATGGAATATGATAGAGCTGTGTGTTACAAACAACTGAAATGGTAACATTTACTCAGCTAATTTGATGAAAAGCAGACAGTGAGTGAACTATCTAGGTGGAGCACGGAGGCGCCAGTCACTTGTTGCCATTTAGATGATAACTCTGGCCAGAGCTCTCCACTGACACAACCTGCCTCCCCTGACACCACTATTACTCCATCTTCCCTGACAACTTCCACCACTGACACAACCTGCCTCCCCTGACACCACTATTACTCCATCTTCCCTGACAACTTCCACCACTGACACAACCTGCCTCCCCTGACACCACTATTACTCCAGCTTCCCTGACAACTTCCCCCACTGACACAACCTGCCTCCCCTGACACCACTATTACTCCATCTTCCCTGACAACTTCCACCACTGACACAACCTGCCTCCCCTGACACCACTATTACTCCATCTTCCCTGACAACTTCCACCACTGACACAACCTGCCTCCCCTGACACCACTATTACTCCATCTTCCCTGACAACTTCCACCACTGACACAACCTGCCTCCCCTGACACCACTATTACTCCATCTTCCCTGACAACTTCCCCCACTGACACAACCGGCCTCCCCTGACACCACTATTACTCCTCCTTCCCTGACAACTTCCACCACTGACACAACCTGCCTCCCCTGACACCACTATTACTCTGTCTTCCCTGACAACTTCCCCCACTGACAACCTCCCTTCCATGAGAATAACTTACACCACCTGCCCCCTAACAATAAACCCTAACTATTCATACCACTTGCCCCCTGACAACAACTCTCACCAATGACTCCTGACACAATTTTATCATCCTTCAACCATTTCTCCCTGGAAACAATTGGTAAGCATAATAAAACACTGTATAACTGTTTACACTTTGAATCATAATTGATGAAGACCTCCTCTGACGCTCGGTCTCGGTGACAACTTGGACTAATATTCCTCGCTTAACCCTCAAACCGCGCATATCATATATAAATGATATCAGTGACAAAACCGAAACCGCTCACATCATTTATATATGATTTCGTGTCTAGCGCTATAATTTAAACGCCCCGCCTGGGATAGGGGCAGCTATAGTACAGCCACGACCGATAGTTGCCAGATGCCACCTAGAAAAAAAATCCAGGCCAACATTCTTGGGTGTTACAGCGTCAGTATTGAGCAAGCCACCAAGGCTGGCGCACGCAGCACGAGCTCACAGAACCGCTGTTCAGCTTGTGACCACAGCATCGCCTACAAATACCATAATATAAATGATACTGCTATTATTTAGCAGTGATAGTATTACTGAAGCCCCCTGACTGTGAAAAAATTGACCAGGATTCTGATAATAGCAGGATTGTGGTGATATTTAGCGCTGTGCTCCATGGAGGGAGGAGTAATGCTGTGGGAGGGAGGGTTGTGGCGTCGTTTTCTGACTGTGTGTGGTCACCATTTATTGACTGCACTCACCATACCAGCTTAGTGGTTCGCCATGGTGAACACAAATGTAGATACTTATATATAACGTGTGTATAGTGTGAGATAACAGCGAGAGGAGTAGGTTGGGAGCCGACATTTTGGTGAGGGAGGAGCGTCGTCTGCACGACTTATCATGTTGTTTACTGATGACAACGATGGTCTTTGGGCACCATACCAGCTTATTTGTTCAGGTATGGTGAATAAAACAGGTAGATACTTATATATAATGTGTGTATATAGCGTAATAACACCACAAACAATATTGTTGTTGGAGAAATATTAGTGCGTCTGGCCTTGAGGGCGGCCGCCGATCAGCTGACTGTGTGAGTAGCTACGTCTTATGGCCTTTACTCACCATACAAGCTTAGATGTACAGTTATGGTGAACAAAACATGTAAATACGTATATATAACGTCTGTGTATAGTGAATAAATACAGAAAGAGTATTGTGGGAGGTAAATGAGGGTGAGTGAGGTGGTGTTGAAGGAGGGAGTGGCAGTGAGTGGCTCGCTGGTGTTTGGCGGTCACTCCTCGTTGCTTTTTGACTCACAAGACCAACTTAGTAGTTCGTTATGGTGTACAAAACATGCAGATACTTATATATAACCTGTGTATATAGTGTAACAACAGCAAAACTATTTGTTTATTGTTTTATGAACATAATAATTGAATCACTAATACGCATACCATAATTTTGAGTACAGCGATGGTTCACACATTTTATAATATAAATATACCACAATTCACTGTATGGAATAATATTACTGCAAAAAAACTAAGAAAAAATCAATCAAGAGACATTGAAATAATTAGGTAATAATATATTTGTGGCAACTGCCGTCTGACAGCTCGGGCGGAGTAGACCTCGTCTGGCGAAGGCTCTGCCAACGCCCCTTTTTTGCCACACTTCCCTACCCTATTGCGGCTAAAATATGCCACCTATAATTTTTTTGTTATTTTTTCCGTGATCAGGGAACAAAAATGGACACTTCTATAAGAAGAAAGAATTTTTTGGATTTTTTTTTTTTGTTGAGCCTGTGGGTGTGAATTCCATTTGGGCCCCTAGCGGTTTGAGGGTTAATTGAACATTTTATATGTTCTACTGAACATTTAGTAACGAATTCAATTTGTTTGGATCTTCCGGGAATTCGCTAGAGCGGGGTTTTTTAGAGTGAGGATGCACTGTATGTCACCTACGATTTTATTATTATTTTTGCAGTGATCAGGGAACATAAATGAACACCTTTATAAAACGAAAAACAATTTGGATTTTTTTTGTGGTGCCTGGTGGTGTTGCAGGGCAATAGCCCTTAGCGGTTTAAGGGTTAATGAAACGTGGTTGAAAGAGGATACAACAAACTCTTTAACATAACAAACTACTTGGCAATTCATAACTGTTGGCCAATCCAAAGAGGTGGTAATACAGTACTACCACCAAAATCTGACTTCCTTAAAAGTAATTCAAACTAGAGACACCTGTGGCGAGTATATATTTGCCTGTTTCAGAGTCAAGGGTACCGAGGCTGACTTGACTATGGGAGCAGTTACAGAATGCCTAACACTGAGGTTGCTGAATTCAACTTTAATCTTAGAAATGTAATACTAGCCAACAAACTTAAAGGGGCCCGGTGACGGTGGAGATTTCTCCATATATGAAATACAAGTATAGTGAAAATTTTTAAACAAATCTCCCATTATTTGGCATCAGCGTCGTGAAAATTTCATCCGAATATGTCAAGAAATAGGTTTTTGACGAATTTTCAAAAAGTAAATGCGTTCTTGATGGGCGGCAACTGATACTGATAATAATGATAACACCTCCTATTTACTGGCACTCAGGAATAAAGATGCAAACAACTGTCCGATGCACAAAGAAGACAAGTACAGTACAACCTCAATTCAATGTACCTGAATTTGCCGTATCTCTGGCTAAGTCGCACACTTCACAGGCTGGATTTATTCACCCGGTTTGGTTTACTCTGGTTCGCTGAAGCGGCGGGATGTGCGGATTTGCTTAAGATGTTGGGTCAGAGTTCACTGATTGGTGGAAAACTTTTCTATTCTATCTCAGATAACAATTAATAATTCCTTTTTATGACAAGTTGATCACACACGTGGACAAGTGGTCCACAAGCTTACGATGTTGGGATAGTTTACAGACTGGTGTAAAACTTTCCCATTCTATCACAGGTTATAATTAATAATTCCTTCATATTACAAGTTGGATCACACAAGTGGACCACACAACAAGGGAACCATATGAACCAAACACCAGCCAGAATGGTCCACACAACAAGTGAAGCATATTAACCAAACACCAGCCAGAATGGTTCACACAACAAGTGAAGCATATTAACCAAACACCAGCCAGAGTGGTCCACACAAGTGAACGTCTGTGTTTCCATGATTTTCATTCACTGATTTGTGGCGCACGTATCTTTGTAGATTACAGTACTTACTTTAAAGGCTGAAGCGTGAATAGCTAGCTAATATGTTGAAATCTTCATATATACATTTTCTGTGATGAAACAATATGAGTGAGGGTGGACAGATAAGGGAATACTGTACTGTAAACCTCACTTTACAGTGAAGTTTCACTCGCTTTCATCTGTGTCGTCATAGTTCAGTGCCCCATGACTTTGAAAGTTTCAGATTAATAAATCATTTCTAAAACTGGTGCTCTAATAGCTCTTTATTATCCTAATTAAACTAAACTAAATAAAACAAAAAAATGTACTGTATCTGATATCTGCTATTACAGTGATATCTGTGCTGTAATAGATATCTGCTATTTGAGAAATTATTCATGTTATTGGCATAACAACTCTAGCGCGAGTGGACGGGTCTAATCCGTGTGCACACCACCATGCGTATTTTGTTCGATTTCGTCGCCACATTTCAGTGACTCATGGCTTCGAAATAATAAAATTAAAAAATCAGTTCTGAAATAAGTATTTTTTTTAGCGCTTATTATTGTAATAATCACTAAACTAAATATGTAACCCAAAAGCATATAATTTGATGTAAATACAATATTTGAGAGAAATTTATGTTACTGGATCTGGCTTGAACACCAGCCTACTGTAGGGTGTATAGACCTAGTCTGCGTTCATTCAGTAGGCACCCAGTGCCATTAGCTTGGTCTGCGAGGGATGTGTTTGTCCCCCGGTGGAAGAATAATTGTGGAATTTACCATTTTTGTACTACAGCTGTATTGTTATACAACAAGATGTCTCAGTGGCTTGCTAATAGTGCCTTATTAGTGCTGAAAATGAATCAATATTTTGCAAGAACTAGAGGCAGAAAATCAACCAGCACAGCCATACCCAGCATGAGCACAGCCATACCTATTACGAGCACAGCTGTACCCCTGTACCCAGCACGAGCATAGCTGTACCCAGCACAAGCACAGCCATACCTAGTACGAGCACAGCTGTACCCAGCATGAGCACAGCCATACCTAGTACAAGCACAGCTGTACCCATCACGAGCATAGCTGTACCCAGCACGAGCACAGCCATACCTAGTACAAGCACAGCTGTACCCATCACGAGCATAGCTGTACCCAGCACGAGCATAGCTGTACCCAGCACAAGCACAGCCATACCTAGTACGAGCACAGCTGTACCCAGCATGAGCACAGCCATACCTAGTACAAGCACAGCTGTACCCATCACGAGCATAGCTGTACCCAGCACGAGCACAGCCATACCTAGTACAAGCACAGCTGTACCCATCACGAGCATAGCTGTACCCAGCACGAGCACAGCCATACCTAGTACAAGCACAGCTGTACCCATCACGAGCATAGCTGTACCCAGCACAAGCACAGCCATACCTAGTACAAGCACAGCTGTACCCATCACGAGCATAGCTGTACCCAGCTCGAGCATAGCTGTACTCAGTACAAGCACAGCCGTACCCAACACAAGCACAGCCGTACCCAACACAAGCATAGCTGTACCCAGCACGAGCACAGCCGTACCCAGCACGAGCACAGCAGTACCCAGCACGAGCACAGCCGTACCCAGCACGAGCACAGCTGTATCCAGCACGAGCACAGCTGTACCCAGCACAGCCGTACCCAGCACGAGCACAGCTGTATCCAGCACGAGCACAGCTGTACCCAGCACGAGCAAAGCTATACCCAGCACGATTACAACAGTAGCTAGCACCTGTACAACAGCAGCCAGCACCAGCTCAGAAGCAGCTGAGGCAAACACAGCAGCAGTGAGCGCCAGCAAACCTGATGCAAACATCTAAGAACATCCTGTGTGGAGTATACAGTTAGAACAATTGTTAAATTTAAGTACATAGTGTTAATGTGTTATGATTAAGGTTGCAGTAATTTTAGTGTACAAAAGTTTCATAACCTGTTTTATAGTACTCAACATACAGCACAGTATGTAAAAGTGACCATGTCTTTTTGGGAATAAAGTATGCAATGCGTTATAATCTGGAAGAAAATATGATGGTCAATGCAATTGAAAAACCTGACTTTAGGAGAGGACATTATGGCAACCTTAGAAAAAATTTAAGTGAGTATAATTGGACAGACTTGTTGCTAGGCAAGGAAGTGAATGAGATGTATGTCAAGTTTTGTGAAATACAGTGGTACCTCGAGTAACGAATTTAATCCGTTCCATGTTCGTCATGTGAAACGGACGTCATACAAAACGAGTGTCCCCCATGTAACCAGTGTGATGCACTGTGTTTATTGTGAAATTCCCCCAGTGTGCATGACATCAAATGTTCCTCAAAATATAATTTTTCTTTGTAAAATGATAAATTTCCTTCCCTGAACATGTCTATGTAAAAATAATTATCAAATTCCACTTTGGCTGTGAGGGCGTGGACAAGGTGCGCTGTGACGTCATCAGGGCCTGGTCGCCCGTGTGTGAAGCTCCCAGACACGGTCGCGCAGGCCATTCAAGCACCGCGTGTTGCCACAAATATATTTTCAAATATTTTTTCTATGTATTTCCAATGCGGTTTTATTTGCTTCTTTTAACGTATATGATGCATATTTGTGACCTTTACAATATGTATACAGTAGAATGTTCATAATTTTCCATGGAACTGTGATACATGTGTCAGTAAGGTGTCCACAATAAATGTTTATTGTAACAATATTGTGTGGTAAAAATTCACTAAAATTACAATATGTACAGTTTCACATACTATTTACACAGTAACACACTGTATTACACACTCAGTACTTTGGAGGTGCGTAATAGTCAACGAAGTAGTCTATGGTACACAGTGCGACTTTGCTCTCCTTGCACCAGCTACAGATACATTTTCGTTTCCTGTTTCATCGTTCTGTGTGCTTGCAAATAACGCACTCGCATTCACCCTTGGCTTTAGTACTTGTAGGTGGTATGTAGCCAAGCTTGTAAAGCATAAGGTAGTATTGAAACGATTATAGGAAAAGCTCAATTTGTAAGGTAGTCTTGAAAAGATCGCTTTGTAAGGTCCCACACAGGAAGAGATTCAGCGAGCCTCAAAGAGTGTTCAGTCAGGAAGAGATTCAGGTATTCTTGAAAATATCTATGGACAATACCACCATGGAAGTCGCTAACACTGTTCATCTATGCTACTTGTATCAGATGCATCATCACTAAATGCAGAAAACGATTCATCTATATAAATTGGAGATGGCAAGGGTGGGGCTCAGAGCTACAACTGGATACGCTCGCTGTATCATCCTCATAGGTGCTGTATCACTGGCATCCGACTGTTGTGTTAAGCCCTTATTGCGCCTAGCTCCACCTATGTTATGACCTTTATGTTCTTCAAACAATAGGGTCTGAATTGCACCGACTGAGCGCAGTCTTTCAACACCGTGTCGGACAGGTGTTTGAGAGCCAGAGGCACGTGTGCCACAAATGGTTGCTCACGCAGTACTAACCCAGCCAGCAGCCCTTGTCTTTCATATTCGTTATAGCAAAAGGTTCGTTCAGTGTTTGTTGGGTAGGCTGCTCCATTATGACGATCTTTCTTTGTTTCAAATGTGTTCCATTTGTTTTGTATTTGTCACTTACGTCTCAATAATGGAGCAGCCTACCCGACAAACACTGAACGAACCTTTATGGCATTTGTCCATTTTTTCAAATTGTTTCAACAGTTCTTTTATTTTTTTTATTTAAGAGACATGGAGCAGCCGACCTGTAGACCACCGAGCGAACCTTTTTGACATTTGTACTGGTTTTCAAAATTCTTAATTTTTTTATTATTTACATTTTTTGTATATAAGAAACATGGAGCAGCCTACCTGCCGACCACCGAACGAACCTTTTACTATAAGACAAATGAAAAATAAATATTGAACACATTTGAAGAAAGGAAAATTTCATAATGGTTTGTTGAGTGTATATGTAAGGTAGGCTTCTCCATTATTGAGACGTAAATGACAGATACAAAACAAATGGGGCACATTTGAAACAAAGAAAGATTGTTATAATAGAGCAGCCTACCTGCCGAACACTGAACGAATCTTTTTGACATTTGTTGTATATCAGACATTTCATTTCTTTTTTCCTACAAAAACGTCAATGCTTTACAACATCTCAGCAGTCACCCCTTTATATCCCAGCATCATTAGCATCTTTAAACAAGAACAACATAATTTATGTGCATCATCAGAGGCGTCTAAGAATGTGCAAGAAGCAGCGCGACCCCACTATGTGGTGCCGACGTTACTCAAACCAGCGTTCGTCATACGGGACGATTTGACGCCGATCGGTACCGTTCGTTGCCCAAAATGTTCGTCTTTTGGGGCGATCGTTATGCGAGGTACCACTGTATATGATAAAGGCACAAAAAAATTTATACCAAAACAGAGAAGCAGAACTAGGAAACAGGATTGGTTCATCAGAAAGTGCGAGAGGGCCAGAGACCAAAAGACACAAAAATGGAATCAATACAGGAAGAGGCCAAACCCCCAAACATACCAGCGATATAAAGATGCGAGAAACAACTACACGGCAGTGAGGAGAGAGGCAGAAAGAAATTTTGAAAAAGAGATTGCAGACAAATGTAAAACAGAACCAGGTCTATTCTGTAAATTCATAAACAACAAATTGCAGGTAAAGGATAATATTCAGAGGTTGAAAATGGGAAATAGATTCACGGAAAATGAAAATGAAATGTGTGAAACATTAAACGAAAAGTTCCAAAGTGTGTTTGTACAAAATGAAATCTTCAGGGAACCAGATACAATAAGAATTCCAGAGAACAACATAGAGCACATAGAGGTGTCTAGAGACGAAGTGGAAAAAATGCTCAAGGAGCTGAATAAGAACAAAGCAGTTGGTCCAGATGCAGTTTTACCATGGGGTCCTGAGAGAATGTGCACCTGAGCTCAGCATTCCTCTTCAACTGATTTTTCAGGTATCCCTGTTTACAGGAGTTGTAGCTGATGTGTGGAAAAAGGCTAACATAGTTCCAATCTACAAAAGTAGAAGCAGGGAAGACCCCCTTAATTAAAGACCAGTATCATTGACAAGTGTAATAATCAAAATATTGAAAAACATAATTAAAACTAAATGGGTAGAACACCTGGAGAGAAATTATATAATATCAGACAGACAGTATGGTTTTCGATCTGGAAGATCCTGTGTATCGAATTTACTCAGTTTCTATGATCGAGCAACAGAGATATTACAGGAAAGAGATGGTTGGATTGACTGCATCTATCTGGACCTAAAAAAGGCTTTCGACAGAGTTCCACATAAGAGGTTGTTCTGGAAACTGGAAAATATTGGAGGAGTGACAGGTACGCTTTTAACATGGATGAAAAACTTTCTGACTGATTGAAAAATGAGGGCTGTGATCAGAGGCAATGTATCGGACTGGAGAAATGTCACAAGTGGAGTACCACAGGGTTCAGTTCTTGCACCAGTGACGTTTATTGTCTACATAAATGATCTACCAGTTGGTGTACAGAATTATATGAACATGTTTGCTGATGATGCTAAGATAATAGGAAGGATAAGAAACTTAGATGATTGTCATGCCCTTCAAGATGACCTGGAGAAAATAAGTATATGGAGCACCACTTGGCAAATGAAATTTAATGTTAATAAATGTCATGTTGTGGAATGCGGAATAGGAGAACACAGACCCCACACAACCTATATATTATGTGAGAAATCTTTAAAGAATTCTGATAAGAGATCTAGGGGTGGTTCTAGATAGAAAACTATCACCTGAGGACCACATAAAGAATATTGTGCGAGGAGCCTATGCCACGCTTTCTAACTTCAGAATTGCTTTTAAATACATGGATGACGATATACTAAAGAAATTGCTCACGACTTTTGTTAGGCCAAAGCTAGAATATGCAGCAGTTGTATGGTGCCCATATCTTAACCCTCAAACTGCTAGGGGCCCAAATGGAATTCACACCCACAGGCGCAACAAAAAAAATCCAAAAAATTCTTTCGTCTTATAGAAGTGTTCATTTTTGTTCCCTGATCACGGAAAAATAGAAAAAAAAATCGTAGGTGGCATATTTTAGCCGCAATAGGGTAGGGAAGTGTGGCAAAAAAGGGGTGTTGGCAGAGCCTTCGCCAGACGAGGTCTGCTCCGCCCGAGCTGTCAGACGGCAGTTGCCAAAAATATATTATTACCTAATTTTTTCAATGTCTCTGATTTTTTCTTAGTTTTTTTGCAGTAATATTATTCCATACAGTGAATTGTGGTATATTTATATTATAAAATGTGTGAACCATCGCTGTACTCAAAATTATGGTTTGCATATAAGTGATTCAATTATTATGTTCATAAAACAATAAACAAATAGTTTTGCTGCTGTTACACTATATACACAGGTTATATATAAGTATCTGCATGTTTTGTTCACCATAACGAACTACTAAGTTGGTCTTGTGAGTCAAAAAGCAACGAGGAGTGACCGCCAAACACCAGCAGCCACTCACTGCCACTCCCTCCCTCAACACCACCTCACTCACCGTCATTCACCTCCCACAATACTGTTTTTGCATTTATTCATTATACACAGACGTTATATATACGTATTTACATGTTTTGTTCACCATAACTGTACATCTAAGCTTGTATGGTGAGTAAAGGCACAAAGATGTAGCTACTCACACAGTCAGCTGATCGCGGCCGCCCTCAAAGCCAGACGCACTAATATTTGTCCAGCAATATTGGTTGTGGTTATCTGAGGTTATCTTAAGATGATTTCGGGGCTTTAGTGTCCCCGCGGCCCGGTCCTCGACCAGGCCTCCACCCCCAGGAAACAGCCCGTGACAGCTGACTAACTCCCAGGTACCTATTTACTGCTAGGTAACAGGGGCATTCAGGGTGAAAGAAACTTTGCCCATTTGTTTCTGCCTCGTGCGGGAATCGAACCCGCGCCACAGAATTACGAGTCCTGCGCGCTATCCACCAGGCTACAAGGCCCCCCTTGTGGTGTTATTACCCTATATACACACATTATATATAAGTATCTACCTGTTTTATTCACCATACCTGTACAAATAAGCTGGTATGGTGCCCAAAGACCATAGTGGCCATCAGTAAATAACATGCCAAGTCGTGCAGACGACGCTCCTCTCTCACCAAAATGGTGGCTCCCAACCTACTCCTCTCGCTGTTATCTAACTATACACAAGTTATATATAAGTATCTACATTTGTGTTCACCATAGCGAACCACTAAGCTGGTATGGTGAGTGCAGTCAATAAATGGTGGCTACACACAGTCAGAAGACAACGCCACAACCCTCCCTCCACAGCCTTACTCCTCCCTCCATGGAACACAGCGCTAAATATCACCACAATCATGCTGTTATCAGAATCCTGGTCAGTTTTATCACGGTCAGGGGGCTTCAGTAATACTATCACTGCTAAATAATAGCAGTATCATTTATATTTTGGCATTTGTAGGCGATGCTGTGGTCACAAGCTGAACAGCGGTGCTGTGAGCTCGTGCTGCGTGCGCCAGCCTTGGTGGCTTGCTCAATACTGATGCTGTAACACTCAAGAATGTTGGCCTGGATTTTTTTTCTAGGTGGCATCTGGCAACTATCGGTTGTGGCTGTACTATAGCTGCCCCTATCCCAGGCGGGGCGTTTAAATTATAGCGCTAGACACGAAATCATATATAAATGATGTGCGCGGTTTCGGTTTTGTCACCGATATCATTTATATATGATATGCGCGGTTTGAGGGTTAAGAAGCACATCAACAAACTGGAAAAGGTGCAAAGACATGCTACTAAGTGGTTCCCAGAACTGAAGGGCAAGAGCTATGAGGAGAGGTTAGAGGCATTAAATATGCCAAAACTAGAAGACAGAAGAAAAAGAGGTGATATGATCACTACATACAAAATAGTAACAGGAATTGATAAAATCGATAGGGAAGATTTCCTGAGACCTGGAACTTTAAGAACAAGAGGTCATAGATATAAACTAGCTAAACACAGATGCCGAAGAAATATAAGAAAATTCACTTTCGCAAACAGAGTGGTTGACGGTTGGAACAAGTAAGGGGAGAAAGTGGTGGAGGCCAAGACCGTCAGTAGTTTCAAAGCGTTATATGACAAAGAGTGCTGGGAAGACGGGACACCACGAGCGTAGCTCTCATCCTGTAACTACACTTAGGTAATTACAGTAGATATTTACTGTACAGTATTCACAACATCATGAGAATTCAAGATGGACATAATTCCAACAATAAGGTAAATAAAAATTGTAACACAGTATTTTCTAGGGGGAGCCCCATCAGCTCCCTGGAGCTATCCAGGCTGAATGGATATGTATAACTTTCTGGTATCAATGTGCATGGAGTTCTTGCCTACTGGGAACCATGAGCCAGAACCTGGGCCCCCTCAGAGAGGCACGAGGAGCAATGG